>NC_140165.1:74929178-74974597 GCF_963971535.1 Notolepis coatsorum
CTACTCCCCATTCCTGAATCCAATAGCCAGACAGACAGGAACGTCTGGATGTGAATGAATGATTTACAGTACTGTGTATGTTGTATGTTCCAATTCAGTTCCAATATGTACTGCAATATTGTTTACAGTTGTGCACAGCTCTACCCAAAGGCCAAAGGGTGTTTCTTATGTTTGTTGTAAATTCGTTTGTATTTTTCTTTTGCACAATGCTGTGAACAAATTAAAATTGCAAAGAGCATATGCAGTAAAAATGTGAAACATACGTGTCTTGTACTCATTTACCTCACTAAATACAGCAATGTGTAACTGTAGATTTCAAATGGCTGTGCAAATAGTGTATAGTGCTGTCTTGAGCATTTTCAGAAAGTGTCACCAAGATCTGACTTTTTTTGCATTGGAAAACACTTACAGAGTGAACTGTCATAACGAAAACATGGCAAAGCCATTTGACTATCTTGTTCATAAACAATGGTGTCAGGACTTTTCATTTTGATGACAGTGACACTTTCATTGACATGAATACTTGCTTTTGAGGAATGAATTATCCATTTTGAGCAAGTGACACGCTTCTGCAGGTTATCACCTAGGTTTTGCAGTTTGTACTAATTGTTTTGAGAAATGCACTAACAGTTATGAGAACTTTAATTCTGATCAGAGAAATGCACCAAAGCAATTGAGAAAAACTGTAACACCATCTAGCGTGCCTATCTGTCTCTGTAGTCAGTCTGAGGCTCACACACATGACTAGTGGAGAGGTTGGTTGGAGAGGAGAAATAGCAGGAGTGCATATAGTAACAGGAGGAAACAGAATAGTGAAACATGTACACACCATAATATACAATGCAGAATAATGGATAATGCAAAACGGAAATAAGAAAAGGGACTTGGTATTGAGCATTGCTTCTTGTATTGGTTCTTGTACTCTACAAGAGTCCCTTTTAAAGTGAATCATTTGTAAAAATGAATAATTTCTATATAGACAGAGAATCCCCCCCCAAAAAAGGTAGATACTTGATGAATTGAAGTTAATTCTTGATTTCGTTTAACGACAGCCAAATTACATCAAAACATCTATTTACGACTCTCACAACTTGTGCAGTTTAAGTGCTTCACAAACTTGCTAATGTGATTACCGTCGGTATTGTGATAGTAAAGGGTAACCTTCTGTAGTGTGGCAGTGAAAGGGTTAACCTGCTGTTGTGTGGCAGTGAAAGGGTTAACCTTCTGTGTATTGTCGCAGTGAAAGGGTTAACCGTTTGGTGGCTTCAAGACGCATTGCCCAGTTGCCTAGCAACAGTGTCATCACAACGTCAACCTAGTTGGAAGTCCAAATCCTCCATTAAAGGAACACGCCAACATTTTGGGAAATTAGCCTAGCTTAGCACAATGAATGGAAGCAGACATGGCCGGTTAGCCTTCGAATGGAAGCAGACACGACCGGTTAGCCTAGGCATTGTCCAACTAACACCTCTCCACGAAGGCCAACTGGCCATGTCCGCTTCCAATCATTGTGCTAAGCTAGGCTAACGTGCAGCCGGATAGCTTTCTACTGAATGCACAGAGAGGAAACTGGTCTCTATCTTCTAGTCTCTCTCTGAAGAAGACAATACGCTCATTTCCCAAAATGTTGACGTGTTCTTTTAACTTCAATTAATCAAGTATTTAAATATTTTTGGGGGATTCTCTGTTCACTGTGGAGACATGCGAGAAGAAAAATAAATCGACATGAATTCAAGGCATCACAGGGTAAGGGTATTGATATGCAAATGATAATGTTTTCGGTGAAGTACTTGAAAATGATCTTATTTTATTCAGTTTGAACAGTTCCGTCGATATTTGTGAACCTGACTTGCCGTGACTCACTCCTAAGTCCTAACACTACAGAGGTCAGAGAGAGAGAACCCTCAGATGTGTGACGTTAGCGGCGTGTCAAATCGGGGACAGGTTCGGTGGACAATGACTGGGCAACGGACTTTGTGGGCGTATGAAATGTGATAGCTCTCATACCAAATGAGGTTTACAATTCTGGTCCAGCCTATCAACACTAGGAACTCATTATAATGTGAGAACTAAGAAACTCAACTTAATACTTTATGGCTCCAAAAAGTGAGTTCCCTTATTCATTGTCTATTGGCCCATCCCAGATCTTACATCCAGGTGGTACCACACATTTGAGAGTTCTCCCTCTGAGTTCTAGCTTTGGAAGAGAAAGGGGCACATTCACAATTTTATTTCATTAAAATTAAAAAGATTATTAATATATGGCGTCATTAACCTTTAATGCCATTCATTAAACAATCCAGAGAGACTCCGTGGGCAATCAGCGCATGCAGAGTTCGGGAGTAGGTGTGGAAAAGTGACTATAGCTCGGCAGAGAAAGTGCCGATCGACTTGGGATTGGTCGCTCCGTGTTCATGAGATTCAGGCGTATAAAAGACTATTGGATCATGTCTCCAGCACCCCCACAGCAGTAGCTACAACCACTTAATGTCAAGGCTCTCATCCACATTCATTAAGTTTCTCCCGCCGCTCTCTCTCCCATGATTTCAGAATACCGGAAGTGTTGCGGTGGTCTATAGAAGGAGCATGTTCAGTGTTAGACTCAGACTCCCAAGATGCAACACTGAACATCACAGGAAGTACCTACAGCTATCAGACTGTACAACTCATAGATATATACAAAGACTAGATGACTCACCCGCGCTGCTGGCCAACAGAGACCGACGTTGCCACATGGCGGCCATCTTGTTACAGGGTAGCACGCCCACTCATAGCATGAATGTCTATAGTGCATGTACTATTGAAATAACCATAGCTTGCAAAAATGTTCAACCGTTTGGTTTGTTAAAAAAGTCAGAGATGCAGTTATCATACTGCATACTTATAATGGACTTTCATATTGTAGCGACCCTGGGATTTGGGTTGGTTGGTCAGCCGAGCTGTCACTCTGCACTCCGCCATCCTGGGGCTGGCGGCGACGCTATTGGTCGCGTGTGCCGCGGGTTGACAGAGTTGAGGGTGCAGGGGCTGACCTGGGGAAGGTATAAGAGGGTGTGGCACCCAGGGTGCGCTCTCTTGAGGCATGGGAAATGGTAGCGATGGGTCACTTGTATGCTGCAGCCTAGGCTAGGAAACAGGAAACAGGAAACATGGAAGAGTACAAGACAACAGTCTACACTCTGCGCAAGGCTGTTAAACTGGCCAAACGGATGTATGCTGACAAAATGGAGACACAAACGGCACAGAATGACACAAGAGGCTTATGGCGGGGACTGAGGACGATAACTGACTACAAAGTCAGCGCGATGGCGCCTCTCTCGCGGACAAACTCAACTCTTCCTACGCTCGGTTTGGTGTAAACAGTGGCGCCGCTAGCTCAACAGCTAGTGACGTCACTGGCGCGCTGGCTGTTGTGGAGGGGGGGGGGGGGCATCCGCGGGGGGGCGGGGACGCTCTCTCATTGACGGAACACAGTGTGAGAAGAGCATTTATGCAGGTGAACACCAGAAAGGCTGCTGGCCCAGATGGAATAACAGGACGCATACTTAAGTCCTGTGCTAACCAGCTAGCCCCTGTGTTCACCACCATATTTAATCGATAAACCCTCCCCAACATGTCTCAATGACTATAGACCGGTGGCACTCACCTCTGTGGCCATGAAATGTTTTGAGAGGCTGGTCAAGGATCACATTTGTGCCTTTCTCCCCAGTGATATGGACCCTATGCAATTTGCATACAGGCCAAACAGGTCCACTGATGATGCGGTCTCCCAAGTACTGCACAGCACCCTCTCTCACCTTGACCGCCAGAAGGGGGGCTATGTGAGACTGCTGTTCATTGACTACAGCTCAGCGTTCAACACCATAGTCCCCACCAGACTGGTGGACAAGCTGATCGAGCTGGGTCTGAGCTCCGCTCTGAGCGCCTGGATACTGGACTTTCTGAGTGAAAGGCCCCAGGCGGTCAGGGTGGGGGGTCAGACCTCCAACATCATCACCCTGAGCATCGGGTCACCCCAGGGCTGTGTTCTGAGCCCCCTGCTGTACTCACTATACACACATGACTGTGTGGCCAAGTTCAGCTTCAACTCCATAGTGAAGTTTGCGGACGACACAGTGGTGGTGGGGCTGATCTCGGACAACGACGAGAAGGCCTACCGGGAGGAGGTTGAGGTGACAGGGTGAGCAGCTTTAAGTACCTGGGGGTCCACATCTCAGAGGATCTGACATGGACAACACACATAGACTCAGTCGTAAAAAAGGCGAAGCAGCGCCTCTACCACCTGAGACAGCTAAGGAAGTTCAGAGTATCTGGGAAGATACTCCAGTCCTTCTACTCCGGAGCTGTAGAGAGCATCTTGACTGGAAACATCACTGCCTGGTATGGAAACAGCACGGAACAGGACAAGAAGGCCCTACAGAGAGTGGTGCGCTCAGCCGAGCGTACCACGGGTATTGCACTACCATCCCTGCAGGTTCTATACAACAAGAGGTGCAAATCCAGAGTCTGCAGAATAATGAAAGACCCTCACCACCCCAACAACAGCCTGTTCATGCTGCTGCGGTCAGGCAGACGCCTGCGAACACCAGCAACTAGGACAGAGAGACTTCGGCTCAGCTTCTTCCCCCAGGCCATCAGAGCCTTGAACACTGAACTCTCCACACACAAGCACACATGAGCACACACACGACACACACACTGTACACGCTCACACACTAGCAGCCACTTTAACATGAGCAAACACACACTCATGCTGCACATGCTCACACTTATGGTCACTTTACAAAAGGAAAGGTCACTTTAAGAATAGTATAGTATAACTTGAGATTGTATAATATAGCATTGTAGCAGTGTACATAAAGACCCAGTGCCTCATCCGTAGCTAACAGTGTATTGCACTACCACAGGACCTAGCATGTCCTACCATGCTCTGTAAAAACTGATGTCCATATACCGATATGCCCTACTTTGTTTACTTGTTTTATTGCACAATGTCGTTCTATTGGATTCTATTATATATTACTATTGTATTATGCACATCGTTGCGGGCAAGACCCCCCGCATTTCATTGTATACTTGTATGCCGTGACAAATAAAACTCTTGACTTGACTTCTTGACTTGCTAATGGTGAATAAATAAGTGAACTGATAACTAACAACCTGCCTCGAGAGTCGTGAATAACGTGCTACACCTAGCAATGTTACATTGTTGTCAGACGAAAAGAAAAAAGAGGAGAAAGGAGAAGACGCTTCGCTCGGCGTCAAAAGGAGTTCGCCGGAGGGGTGCTAGCTTAGCGTAGACTAGCTTAGCTGCAGCTGGCGGCTAGCTTGGCGCAGCGGCAAGCATGTCTGCGGCGGGTCGAAAGAGGAGAGAGAGAAAGAAGAAGACGGAGAAGAGTGGCTGGAACGAAGTTCGACGGAGGTGTACATTCGCTTAGCGTAGCCTAGCTTAGCTGCAGTTAGCGGCTAGCTTGGCGCAGCGGCATGGATAGGGAAAGCGGGGTCGAAAGGAGAGGACAAAGATGGCAGCACCCATGGCACATGGTGGGCTCAACAGCGTGGACACCGGAAGACCCAGGGAGCCACTGCGGGAGTGAACCCGAGAGGTGAGCAAAGATGGCGGCGCCCATGGCACATGGCGGGCTCGACATCGTGGACGACCGGAAGACCCAGGGAGCCACTGCAGGGGTTGGCCGATGACATTGGTGGCCTGGCCCGGCGGGCATGAGGACATGTGCCGAGTGTGCGGAGCACACAGCTAACTGAGAACTATGTTGTGTACAGAGCCGTGGTCCATTGGAACTCTCTGCCACGTGCAGAGCCATGAGTAAAGGGAACTCTCTGCTGGGTACTGTGTGGGTCTGGGTACTGGGTACTGTGTACGGTGTACTGTGTGGGTCTGGGTACTGGGTACTGTGTACGTGTACTGTGTGGGTCTGGGTACTGTGTACGGTGTACTGTGTGGGTCTGGGTACTGGGTACGGTGTACTGTGTGGGTCTGGGTACTGTGTACGGTGTACTGTGTGGGTCTGGGTACTGTGTACGGTGTACTGTGTGGGTCTGGGTACTAGGTACTGTGTGGGTCTGGGTACTGGGTACTGTGTACGGTGTACTGTGTGGGTCTGGGTACTGTGTACGGTGTACTGTGTGGGTCTGGGTACTGTGTGGGTCTGGGTACTGGGTACTGTGTACGGTGTACTGTGTGGGTCTGGGTACTGTGTACTGTGTACTGTGTGGGTCTGGGTACTGGGTACTGTGTACGGTGTACTGTGTGGGTCTGGGTACTGTGTACGGTGTACTGTGTGGGTCTGGGTACTGTGTACGGTGTACTGTGTGGGTCTGGGTACTGTGTACGGTGTACTGTGTGGGTCTGGGTACTGGGTACTGTGTACGGTGTACTGTGTGGGTACTGTGTACGGTGTACTGTGTACGTGTACTGTGTGGGTCTGGGTACTGTGTATGGTGTACTGTGTGGGTCTGGGTACTGTGTACGGTGTACTGTGTGGGTCTGGGTACTGGGTACTGTGTGGGTACTGTGTACGGTGTACTGTGTACTGTGTGGGTCTGGGTACTGGGTGGGTCTGTGTACTGTATGGGGAGTGTAAGTACTGTTTAGCGGGTATTGGGGTGGGGCTAGCAGTTAGCGTAGCGTCACCCCCGGTGGTTAGGTGTAGCCACCGGCAGCGTCGCCGCCAGCTGCTGGCATAGCATTGTGTGGGGTGGGAAGCAAGACGTCTCTGTTGGGGAGGGCGTCTCTCTGTCGGTCTGGGAACAGGAGGGGGCGCGAGCAACCTGGAACCAATGGGATTTGGTGGTTGTCGTCTCTTGGGGCCTGACAGAGAGCGGAGCAGCCGGTAACCAACAGAGCACGAGGGGGCTAGCAGTGAACGTGGCGTCGTAACCGGTGGCTAAGTGTAGCAATCGGAAAGCGTCGCATGGCTAGCTGCTGGCATAACATTGTTGTTGTTGGGGTTGATTTTATATTGGACTGTGGGTGGTTTTGGTTCGTCCCGTCATCCCGGGGCTGGCGGCGACGCTATTGGTCGTGCGAGCCGCGGCTTGACAGAGTCGAGGGGGTAGGGGCTGACCTGAATAGAATAGACTTTTAATTGTCATTGCACAGTATACAACGAAATTTAAGGGGAGCTCCCACAGACCGTAGTACAATATATACATACATAAACACATAACACATATAACACTGTACATAACAGAATATTTTAAATAATAAAGTGCATGATGGGTGGTAATCAGTGATTATCAAGTCCAGGTAAGTGCATGGTGCACGTGAGGGGACAGTCAATGAGCGTTTAACAGTCTGACTGCTTGGGGGAAAAAGCTGTTCTTAAATCTTGAACTCTTAGCATGTATGGACCGGTATCTCCTCCCTGAGGGAAGAAGCTGAAAGAGGCGATGTGCTGGGTGAGACTGGTCCTTGATGATACATTTGGAGCGGTGGAGGCAGTGGGAGGTGAAGACGGAGGTGATGTTTGGTAGAGGAGTCCCGACAATCCTGCCTGCCGCCTTCACCACCCTCTGGCCCCGGTATACTGGCCCCGGTATTCACTGACATCTTCAACCTGTCCTTGGAACAGGCTGTCATCCCCACCTGTCTGAAGAAGTCCACCATCATCCCTGTACCCAAAAAATCTACGCCCGCTTGCCTCAACGACTACCGCCCTGTAGCCCTCACCTCCATAGCCATGAAGTGCTTTGAGAAGCTAGTGAAGGGCTACATCTGTTCCTCCCTCCCCATCAACCTGGACCCCCTGCAATTTGCATATCGCCCCAACAGGTCCACGGAGGACGCCATAGCCCATGTGCTGCACACAGCAGCATCACACCTGGACAAGAGGCAGGGGAACTATGTGAGAATGCTGTTCATCGACTACAGCTCAGCATTCAATACCATAGTCCCCTCCAAACTCATAGCCAAGCTCAGGGACCTGGGCTTGAACTATGACCTCTGCCAGTGGGTCTTGGACTTCCTGACGGGCAGACCCCAGGTGGTAAGAGCAGGCAACTGCACCTCCTCATCCATCACGCCCCAGGCCATCAGGCTGCTAAACGAACAATAAACACTATGCAACAACCATCAAATGCACACAGCACACACACACACACGCACACACTCACTTAAACAAACAACACACTGCAGCACCCACTCTCCACACTTTAGATCACACAAACACACTTTATATTTATTAATAAAGGATTTGCACTACAACTCGTACACCTACTGTAAATTGTACCTAAATTGCACCTCATCCCATTTCTGCCTTGCACTATATAGTATTGTATATTAGTACACTGCATAGTATATTGTATATTATATGGTAACTCAGTTACGTCTATTCTGCATCGAACATTGTACATATGTCTATACTGAACAATGTGACTTTTTTTTTTTTTTTTTTTACTTCTAATTTACATGCTATACTATGTTATTTTATTTCATACTTATCTTGTCTTGCACAGTCTCTGGAGCGTAACAGTAAGAAGCATTTTGTATAAAAGTATTCTGTACTTCTGTATGACAACTATTAAAGAAACTTGAAACTTGAACTTGAAACTCTGTAGAGCCTCCTGCTCTGCCTTTGTGCAGCTGGAGAACCACACAGACACACCGTAGGTCAGCACACTCTCAACCGCACAATGATAAAAGTTGGGGAAGGTATAAGAGGGGAAGGTATAAGAGGGTGTGGCACCCAGGGTGCACTCTCTTGAGGCATGGGAAATGGTAGCGATGGGTCACTTGTATGCTGCAGCCTATGCTAATGGTGAATAAATAAGTGAACTGAGAACTAACAACCTGCCTCGAGAGTCGTGAATAACGTGCTACACCTAGCAACGTTACAATATGAAAATATATATATATTTTTTATAAAGATTCTTCCAAGCAAGACTCATAGCCACGTTAATAACGTTTGTAATAAACCAAATCGTTTGTAGATCCGTCAAGATTTCAGCGAGTTAAGAGTATTTTTGTTTGTGCAGATCACTCACCTTAAAGCAGTAGTTAACTGTAGCAAGATGGCCGCCGGTGAACTCTGCGGGAGACTTCGCCTTGCGTCATCTAGTCTTTATATATCTATAGTACAACGCCTCACTGTGCCTCACTGTCTCACTGAGCACAGAGTAAATCCCTGTATATTTTCCTGTACATTTACATTTGACTATATAGGTACATCTTCCTGGACATTTACATTTACATTTTACTGTACATTTGACTATATATTACTGTATATTGTCGGCTTGTATATTTCAGAATTTTTGAATGTATATACATATTTTTAGAATGTATATCTCTGACTGTTTATTTTAATTTGATTCCTATTCTTATTTGTGACTTTTGACTAAATAAATGTTCATTGTGAGCGATCTGTGGTGCTGAATTTCTCTCTGGATTAATAAAGTACTTCTATTCTATTTCTCTTTTAGTAAACATTAAAAAGGGGTCCCACAGACCAGAATGTTGTGTAAACCTTATACCTTTAGTTCACAGATAATAATAGACGGAGAGATGTGATCACGTTGACTCTTTAATTCTAGGTCAGTCAGGAACTAACGTGCAACATACAAATGTGTCCGTGTAGCAACACGGGCCAAACCCTTACAGGACATCTTCCCCTTTTAGTAAGAAACATCTCCCATTCCCTTAATAACAAAACATCATATTTTCAAGTATTACACTACAATAGGCATCCAATATTTGCATAACATTTTCAAACAATAATCTCACCAAGACTCTTGTCTTGCATCTCTTACTGAGATTATGAACAGATGCAAATCACATCATCTTTCCTCTCTTTTTTTTTTTTTCAAGCAGTCATTCACCCCCCCCCCCCCCCCCCCCGTCTCTCACATATCCAATCTAACTGGAGGACGTGACACTCTGCCAGAGGAGGTCACATAGGGCACTTTGGTGTTATCAGAATGTCTGTCATTTCTAATGTCACTGGCACTTTGAGCTGGCTGGTATGGGTGTGTCTCTGAGTTATCTTGTTCCACATTAGGCTCAGGTATCTCAGGTGTTGTTGCCTGTGGAGCAGGTTGCTGAAAAGTGCGCAGGTGAGCACGGTTTCTTCTCAACTGTCCTTCGACCGTCTATACGATGTATGACCTGGGCGTTGTCGCCTGCTGTATGACAGTCCCTCCTCTGTTCTCTTTGGGGAGCCACAGATTTTGGCCACACTGCAGCGTAGGTAAGGGACGGGCTCCGTGACGTAGATTGTAGCGACGTTGTTGATCCTCTTTTGCCTGCATCTCCGACTTCCTGAAGTCTCTGATGTTTGACCAGCGAGGGAGTAGAGTCTTTGGGAGTTGTGGTATGTTGGAGCGAATCTGTCTCCCCATGAGGAGCTGTGCAGGGGAATAACCGCTCTCCAGGGGCGTGGTGCGGTATGCCAACAGCGCCTTTGCCTTGTCGCCTCCTCCTTTCCACAGCCCCTTCACTGTAGCCACGGCCCGCTCAGCCTCTCCGTTTGCCTGCGGATACCGTGGACTGCTAGTCACATGGGTGAAACCATACTCACCCGCAAAGCTCTGGAAGGGTAACCCACTGTATTGGGGCCCATTGTCCGAAACCAGGGTCTGCGGTGTCCCGTGACGGCTGAACACGTCTTTCAGCGCAGCCGCGACTGTCTCCGCCGAAGCTACCTTAAGATGGGCAACTTCTATATATCGCGAGAAAAAGTCCACAATCACCATATAAGTCTTCTTCTCCCAGAAAAACAAGTCAGTAGCGACCCGCTGCCAGGGCCTTTCTTGCACTGGTGTGGGGACATGTGTCACACTTTTCCACCAGCTGATTGATGTATACCGACAGTCCGGGCCACCAGACTGACTGGCGTGCTCTTGCTCTGCACTTGACAACTCCTTGATGTCCAGCGTGCAGGTCATTAAGCACCTCCTGTCTGATGCATTGGGGAATCACGATCCTCTGACCATGCAGCAGTAGCTCACCAGCCAGTGTGAGGTTCTCTCTTTCTGGCCAGTATGTCCCCAACTCTGGTGGAAGGTCATGCTTCTCAGGCCAACCTGTCTTACAGTATCTGATGAGCTTTGCACAGACAGGGTCAACCCCCTGTTTCTCCTGTATGCTCCTCAGCCTAGCTTCCGTGGCTGGGAGGCTTTGCACAACTGCATCCACGAACACTTTGACTTCTGTTTCCCTGTCCATTTCTTCTTGTGTGAGCGTGTGCTTGACAGGAGCTCTCGACAATGTGTCTGCTGTTATCAAGCACTTACCGGGCACATGTACAATATCGTATGTGAATCTCATCAGTCTCAGCCGAAACCTCAGAACTCTGGGTGGGAGCTCATCTAGTGTTTTGTTACTCAGCAATGGCACTAGTGGCTTATGATCAGTTTCCAGCCTGAATCTGACCCCCAGAAGGTAGGATGAGAACCGCTCACATGCCCATGTGGCTGCCAACGCCTCCTTTTCTATCTGGGCGTAATTCTTCTCTGGGCTTGACAGGCTCCTAGAGATGAACACGACCGGCTTCCATATCCCATCTGTCTGTTGTTGCGTCAGAACGCCTCCGATACCGTAGGACGAGGCATCGGCTGATACGCACGTCTCTGCTGTAGGTGAGTACGGGGCTAACACCCGCGGGGAAATTAACTCCGCTTTCAGTCTCTGAAAAGCTTCTTTTTGTGGGGCCTCCCAGACCCATTCATTCTTCCCGCACAACAGGTCTTTGATTGGGCGAGTGTACGAGGCCAGATGAGGTAAGAACTTGCCTATATATTGGGCCATCCCCATCAGTCTTTTCACTCCTTCGACGTCGGTAGGGTCAGGCATCTCCAAGATTGCTCTGACCTTAGCTGGATCCGGGGCCACCCCGTCTGCTGTGATGCGGTGACCCAGAAACATTATGCTGTTTTTTGCAAACTCACATTTTTCACTGTTCAGTGTCAGGCCTTCTGCCTCCAGTGTCTTTAGGACCCTGTGCAATCTCTCATTATGCTCCTGTATGTCCTTTCCGTACACCAGTATGTCATCAGCATGACACTGGACACCTGTGCAGCCTTCTATCATCTGTGACATACGGCGTTGAAAATGCTCTGGGGCCGATGAAATCCCAAACGGGAGGCGATTGAATGCATACCGCCCGAACGGTGTGATGAAGGTTGTGAGTAGCTTGCTTTCCTCTGCCAGCGGTATTTGCCAGAAGCCAGCAGTAGCATCCAACTTTGTGAATATCTTCGCCCCTTCAAGCATGGCAAGTGTCTCATCCACCGCTGGGAGGATGAGTCTCTCTCTTCTGACATATTTGTTCAAACGTGTCATATCTACACACAGCCGTATTTTTCCTTTAGTCGGCTTGGGAACCACGACTATGCCTGCACACCACGGTGTGGGTCGTGTCACTTTGGAAATCACCCCCATCTTCTCCATGCGCTCCAGTTCTGCTCTCACTGTCTCTCGTAGGGGCAAGGGCACACGACGTGGAGTTGACAGGGCGTATGGGACAGCATCGGGCTCTAGCTCAATTTTGTAGGGCTCCTTTAGCTTCCCTAAGCCTGAGAATACTTTGGGGTATTGAACCTTGACATCCTCTTGCTGGGCTGCGACTGTGTGCAGCCGCTTTATGAGTCCAAGCGCCTCTATTGCAGGAAGGCCTAGGAGGGGCCTGGTTAGTTCTTCCACAACATAGATTATTTGTGCTGTTGTTCTCTTTCTAATGGTTAGCTCACCACTGAAGCAGCCTTTTGTATTTAACTTGTATTTTCCTGGTCCATACAGTACTTTTTGTGGTGGCTGTAGATTTCCATGTTTTTCAACTGAGTGCATGCTGCTCGGCACCGCTGTGACCTGGGCCCCTGTATCCAGCTTGAATATGGCCTCCTGTCCATTCAACTCTAACAGTTCCAGCCATTCATCTTCAGGTTCCTCTAGGTTCACTACGTTCAGGAACGCAAAGTCCTCCTCTTCATCTTGAGAAGTCTCTGTGTGTGCCAGTGTGATGTCATGGACCCCTTTTCCTGTTCTGCATGTCTTTGCAAAGTGTCTTTTTTTATGACACACTCTACACTCAGCATCCCGGGCAGGGCATTCTTTCCACATGTGTCTTTTTACATTTCCACATCTGCCACATCCAGAAGACTGTGTGTCAGTTCTGTATTGCTGTGCTTTCTGCCATCTATTTTTTTGTATGGCCTCCACTTGTGCAGCTGCCTGCTGCTCAGTGCCTCTTAAGACGGGCTGTTGTTTCTTTATTGCTGTACTCTGCTTCACTTTAGTCATTGCCTTTTCCAGAGTTAAATCTGCATCCATTTGCAGGTTTTCTGATAGCTTGGCATCTCTTATGCCTACTACAATCCTGTCCCTTATCAAATCTTCTCTTAGGGTTCCAAATTGACAATGTTCAGCCAGTGTGTGTACAGCAGTGATAAAGGATTCAACATTCTCACCCGGTTCTTGGTTCCTTCTGTTGAAACATGCTCTTTCAAATATGACGTTCCTCTTACTGACGCAATGTGCGTTGAACGCATCCGTGACGTCTTTGTATTTCTTTTTTCGTTCCTCTGTGAGCGGCAAAACACTTAATATATCTTCGGCATCGTCTCCCGCAGCATACATGAAGGCATTTACCTGGAATTCTTCTGACTGTTTATCAAAACCAGACGCTATTCTATAGCGTTCAAACCGCTTCATCCATCTCGGCCATTCGTTAATGTTATTGAAGTCGAACCTGCCTGGCGGAGCCAACTGTGGCAGCGACGGCAACGGGGCTGCTTCATCTCCCATTTCGTCGTCGTCTCTCTTTTTTATTTTTATTTTTATTTTGTATAGTTCGTCTTCTTACTAAGTGATCCCACTTCTGACACCATGTTGTGTAAACCTTATACCTTTAGTTCACAGATAATAATAGACGGAGAGATGTGATCACGTTGACTCTTTAATTCTAGGTCAGACAGGAACTAACGTGCAACATACAAATGTGTCCGTGTAGCAACACGGGCCAAACCCTTACAGGACACAGAACACCACACAAGGGATATATAATACAGACAGAATAATAATACAAATATAATACAGAATATTACCCCCCCCCCCCCCCCCCCCCCCCTCTCTCTCTCTCTTACAGCCCGTGTCTGCTTCCGGCTGCCCTTGGGGGGGAAGGACAATGGGATGGGTCAAGTGCAGAGACACATTTCATCGGCGACCCAATGCGTGTGTGTGTGTGTGTGTGTGTGTGTTCCTGTGTGTCGCCCATCTCGCATTGTGTGTGTTAAACTGCATGACAAATAAATCTTCTTCTTCTTCTTCTTCTTCTTCTTCTTCTTCTTCTTCTTCTTCTTCTTCTTCTTCTTCTTCTTCTTCTTCTTCTTCTTCTTCTTCTTCTTCTTCTTCTTCTTCTTCTTCTTCTTCTTCTTCTTCTTCTTCTTCTTCTTCTTCTTCTTCTTCTTCTTCTTCTTCTTCTTCTTCTTCTTCTTCTTCTTCTTCTTCTATTCTATTCTATTTCTCTTTTAGTAAACATTGAAAAGGGGTCCCACACAGACCAGAACACCACACAAGGGATATATATATATATTACCCCTCTCTCTCTCTCTCTCTCTCTTACAGGCTGCAGGCTTTGTGGGGACATTCCATAGACTTGCATTAATTCCCTAACTCCTTACCCTAACCTTCACCCCTGTGTGGTACGGTGGAGCAGAACAATATGATCAAGTGGATGGATTTTAACAAGCGGTTGCAGCGCCGTCTGAGATAACGACAAACGGGAGAATCCGACACCCGGCACCCCCCCCCCCCCCCCCCCCTTTTTAACGGCAGCCGCAGACGAAGTGAAAATAAGAGCCGTCTCCCGTCTTGACAGCCAGTCACAGTTTATAGCCGCCGTCTCCTCCTCGCGCCGGCATCAAATTATTCCCGGAGCCGCTGGCATCTCGCAAGACATCGGAACTGAAAATGTAACAATGGTGCTAAAATATGCATCCCACTCAGGAGCGAGACTCAGAGTTTTCAGTCAGGATATTAAAGGGATATTATTAAAGGCCTGATCAGTGATCCGAATGTAAACAAAGAAGACAAGGAAGATAGCAATGGAGACGCGTTGATCATCCTCCAGTTGATTGACTGAGCTCTTGATACAGGTACTAAAACTAGATATCAGGGAAGCATGAGGTTTTAAAGGAACACGGCAACGTTTTGGGAAATTAGCTTACCGTCTTCTCCAGAGAGAGAGACAAGAAGATAAGATACCAGTTTCCTCTCTGTGTGTTCAGTAGAAAGCTATCTGGCTGCACGTTAGCCTATAGCTTAGCACAATGAATGGAAGCGGACAGTGGTTTCGGGAGAGGTGTTAGTTGGACAATGCCTGGGCTAACCGGCACTGTCTGCTTCCATTCATGTAACTCCTCCACCTCAGACATTGACCCTATGCCTACAGCTTTCTTCAAACGGGTATTTAATAGTGTTTCAAGCCCTGTGCTAGATATCATAAACACTTCCCTTAGGACTGGTATTTTCCCAGATGCCTTTAAAACAGCAGTTGTAAAGCCATTACTAAAAAAACTAAAAAAAACTAAAACTTGGATAGTAATGAAATGGCAAATTATCGTCCAATATCCAACCTACCATTCATTAGTAAAGTACTTGAAAAGATAGTTTCAGTTCAAATAAATTCCTTTCTTGAAGAAAACAACATCTTAGAAGAATTTCAGTCAGGATTCAGAAAATATCATAGCACTGAAACTGCCCTCACCAAAATAATCAGTGACCTCAGACTAAACTCTGACGAGAATAAGATCTCCATCCTTATACTGTTAGATCTCAGTGCAGCATTTGATACAATCGATCACGATATTCTAATCGATCGTCTTGAAAACCATGTCGGTTTCTCAGAACATGTGCTGGGCTGGTTTAAAACATACATCAGAGGGAGGAAATTCTATGTTAAACTAGGAGATCACATGTCTGATATATACGACAACAACTATGGAGTTGCACAAGGGAGTTGCTTAGGTCCTTTACTCTTCTCCCTTTACATGTTACCGCTGGGTGATATCATCAGAGAACATAATGTAGATTTCCATAGCTATGCGGATGATACACAACTGTACATATCTGCTGAACCAAATGATACAGCGATTAGCTCCATTACAGACTGCTTACTGGCAATAAATAAATGGATGAGTAAGAACTTCCTGAAACTAAACGAGAACAAAACTGAAATTCTAATTATCGGCTCCAAAACTAAAAAAGAAACATTAATAAAGAACCTGGGGGGACTAACCCCTTGGATCAAATCTGAGGTCACTAGTCTTGGGGTTATCATAGATTCAGAACTGAACTTCAATTCTCATATTAGCAAAGTGACGAAAACATCGTTCTTCCATCTCAGAAATATAGCAAAAGTACGACCATTTATTAAGCAGAACGATGCTGAGAAGCTAATTCATGCATTCATATCTAGCCGGTTAGACTACTGTAATGCACTTTTCACAGGTCTCCCTAAGAAAACCACAGAGAGACTTCAGCTAATCCAAAACTTGCAGCCCGACTGCTAACTAGAACCAAAAGGAGAGAGCACATTAGTCCAGTCTTAGCTGCTTTACACTGGCTTCCTGTAACATTTAGAATTGACTTTAAGGTCCTTCTCCTTGCATACAAAACTCTAAATGGACAGGGACCTAGCTACATCGCCAACACTCTAATAAATTACACACCAGCAAGAACACTGCGATCATCAGCTGCTGGACTACTAGAGGCTCCCAGAAGCAGTCAAAAGAGGATCGGTAATGCAGCCTTTATCAACTATGCCCCAAAACTATGGAACAAACTACCCCAAAACATCAGGGAAGCCAACTCGCTAGACATCTTTAAAAGACAGCTTAAAACCTCTCTTTGCTCAGGCATTTCACTGATAGATATCTGCTACCACCTAGTGGCAAGAGGAAACATCAGGGATATCCTGACACAACTTGTATTTACCTGCACTATTCTTACCCTGCCTACTCTTGTACACTGCCTCAAATTCATGTGTCGGTTATTGCACTTTTTACTTCTTACTGATGACTATTTTTAAACTGAATCATTTTAAACTATTTTTATTATTTGCTAGATCCAAATGTGAAACACTGTGATTATTTGTATTACTGAATAGAGAGCCTATTAGGATGCTAGATCCTAATGTGAAACACTGTGATTTGCCATACCTTGCTATGCTCGCTCATGCCTGTATTTTTTATGTCCGTTCTATTTTATAATTTTTTGACTATTTTTAAACTGAATCATTTTAAACTATTTTTACTATTTGTGTTACTGAAAACTGTAAGCGGAGAGCCTATTGGGATGCTAGATCCTAATGTGAAACACTGTGATTTGCCATACCTTGCTACCTGTCTATCTTTTTATGCTCGCTTATGCCTGTATTTTTTACTGTTGTGAAGCACTTTGAACTGCAACCCCTGTATGAAAAGTGCTATACAAATAAAGTTATTATTATATTATTTATTATTATTGTGCTAAGCTAGGCTAGTTGTGATCAGGAACATGATGAATTGAAAATGGGGGATCCTGATGTAAACAAGACGAAGGTCTTTCTCTGGTCTGCATCCCCTTAACAATTGTGTGTATCGAGTCGTACTGTATTGTACCCATTCTGCAACCTGTTAATAAAGTTTTCAATCAATCAATCAAGTTCACCAGGAATAATGTTGCAGTCGATAGCATCTCTTTCTCGGCTTATACAGGCCGACCTCTGCAAATTGACCCCCAGATTTATAGAGCTATTTTCAAAAGGCCTGCCCTACACGGTCAGGAGTGGGAATTAGCGCTTCGATGGATTTCACTTTCAATTTGAATGCGGACAGGGCTGGAATGTGGCCCTGGCTGAAGGGAGGCCACCGCCCACCGCTAATGGACTCCATTGTGTTCCGCCACTTAAAGAGCATCAGCTGCTGGAGGACAGAGAGACGGCCTCCGAGGTTAATTACATCCACCACCTTGTACTGTAGTCTATGTGAAATAGATACTGCACAATTTAGATTCGATTAGATTATACTTTATTGTCATTATATTTGCATATACAACGAGATCTGGGACTCAAACTTAACGTGCAGTAGTGGAAGCAAAATATAAAATCACACAAGTAATAAAAGAGAAACATAAAATACTATACAATAAAACAATGTTGTACAATATACAAAATAACAATCACGGTGTCAGACGGTAGTGGGTGGGTATTGCACTTGTGGATATTGCACTTGAGGGGTGTATGTTGCACAGTGTGGGAGGAGGGGGACAGGGTGAATTATTGGTGCATGTTAGAGTTCAAGGTGGTGATGACTCTGGGGAAGAAACTGTCTCTGAGCCTGTTTGTTCTGGCTCTGATGCACCTGTAACGCCTGCCCGATGGCAACAGGTCGAACGGGTGGAAGCCAGGGTGTGAGCCAAAATGATCGCTCATTCTTAAACTGAAAGCGCGTTCTCCTACACCTGAATTTGCATACAGAAACACCCCGCCAGTTCCTTATAGGGCATGAAGGGCCATGTGCAAACTCATTCAACAGCTCTTTAGGGAGAGGCTAAGCATTGCATCTGGGTTGTGCTGACCTCTATATTCAACAGGTAGCGCGAAAAACTGCCCCAAACCCCTCTGCAGCTCTGTCATGCCTCACCACCTGTCTTGAGGAGATAAAGGCATAGATGAACAGCAACTTCCTCCAACTAAACAGCAAAAAAACCGAGGCACTTCTCATTGGCACCCCACACCAAGTTCAGTCTTCACCCATATCCCATCTCACCTTTGACGGCCAGGTAATCCCCCTCTCCCCCTCAGTCACAAATCTGGGGGTTCGGTTTGACCCCCACCTGACCTTCAACATCCACATAAAACACCTCTGCAAGACCTCATTCTATCACCTAAGAAATATCTCCAAACTCCGTCCTACTTTAACCCTGTCAGACGCAGAGAAGCTTATCCATGCCTTTGTCTCCTCAAGACTGGGCTACTGTGGCGGCTGGGTGGCGCAGCGGACATTGCGCTCGTCACCAACACAAGAGACACCGGGTTCGACTCCGGCTGTCGGCGTTGCCTCCGGCTTGGGCCGGCCATCATACTAACTCATTGGCAGAGTTAGCGGGTGGAAGTCGATGGGTGGTAATCTGGACGTTGTGGACAGCGACTCCTACAGGTTGGGGGACGCCTGCACAGCAGAGACAGGAAATGGCGGGGGTAGTGTGAGCCTCCCACACGTTACACCTCGCCAATGAGAGTCCGCACTGGCAGGTGAAAAGATGACAGGTGACAGGCTGCCTCCACGTGTATCGGAGGCAGTGTTGGGACTAACACGTTACAAAGTAACGCGTTACAGTAACGAAGTTAATTTTGGCGATAACTAGTACTCTAACGCATTACTTTTGAAATTCAGTAACGTTAACGGGGTTCGTTACTGCATTATTTGCGTTATATACTGCGTAGATTGATAGCGAGCGGTAGTGATTATTATTATTATTATTATTATTATTATTATTATTATTATTATTATTATTATTATTATTATTATTATTATTATTATTATTATTATTATTATTATTATTATTATTATTATTATTATCCCGCTGTGCTGGGGGCGTGTTTTGTTTACTATTCCGCCCAGCTACTTGCGTATTTCTCTTTTGTCGAGCGAAAAGAAAATAACGTTTTAGTTATGTCATTTGTGTTTTGGCTCAAAGATACTGGAGTCTAACGTTAACTACCAGGACTCATCCAAAGCCACTCGCCACCCGCATAGAATGATACCAGGCGACACACAGCAAATGGGATGGAAAACTTTTTCCAACTACTTGGAGAGAGAATATACAGTACAACATGGAAATGAGATAAAGAAAATGTTTGAGGGGCTGCTGGACTAACATTACATCTCGACAGACACTGGTGAGTGCAGTGATGTGAATGTAAATGAATGGAAACTCAAGTTGATCAACGGATTTTGATTACGAATCTGCCAGGGAATCTCATCAATACTAATCAAACAATATAAATATAGTCCTTTCATGCACAATTGATATCCTAACTATTCTAACGTTGCAATGCACTATTGATATCTTAAACAACGTTGCAAGACGGTTATAATGAAACGCTCCAGCGACATCAAGGCTGTTCCTTCAACCTAAGCAGCAATACAATTAAGCACGGCGCATTTCTTATTATGTCGGGACATTTGTGTTTGTGTCAGATTTGTGTTTGTATCTAGACCACATTGCTTAGCAGAGTTCAGTGATGTGAATGGAAACTGTCAAGTTGATCAACCGATTTTGAGTATCTGTAAGCGTCTATACTTTCCGTAGCCGCATTTCTGGCGAACGCTCTCTGATTGGCCACTGACTGACGCTCTGCTGTAAGTGTCTA
The DNA here is from genome assembly GCF_963971535.1 of Notolepis coatsorum. NCBI lineage: Eukaryota > Metazoa > Chordata > Actinopteri > Aulopiformes > Paralepididae > Notolepis > Notolepis coatsorum. The sequence goes on from NC_140165.1 coordinate 74,949,548, forward strand.
TACTTTCCGTAGCCGCATTTCTGGCGAACGCTCTCTGATTGGCCACTGACTGACGCTCTCTGATTGGCCACTGACATGTTTGCCCAATCGCGTGACGAGCTGTGTCAGATTTGTGTTTGTATCTAGACCACATTGCTTAGCAGAGTTCAGTGATGTGAATGGAAACTGTCAAGTTGATCAACCGATTTTGAGTATCTGTAAACCGGGCATGGGAGCAATATATATATTTTTTAAGTAACTAAATAGTTAGACCACAAGGTGGCGCGATACAACGTAAGGAGGACAGTGACAGAGGCCAAACGGCGCTACAGGGATAAAATTGAACTCCAGTTTGAACAGGCTGACTCTAGAGCTATGTGGCAGGGGCTCAAAACGATGACAGACTACAAAGGCGCCTCCCTCAAACTGAACAGTGACATCTCCTTAGCAAATGACCTCAATACCTTCTATGCGAGGTTTGATGCTGGTAATAACAACACCAGCCCACAAGCCACGGCAATGGGGGGGGGGGGGTCTGCTGCTGATGGAGACTCAGTGTTCAGGGTAACAGAGCATGAGGTGAGGCGGACCTTTAAAAAAGTGAATATCAGGAAGGCAGCAGGTCCGGACGGCATCCCCGGCCGCGTCCTAAAAGTCTGTGCCGACCAACTGGCCCCGGTATTCACTGACATATTTAACCTGTCCTTAGAACAGGCTGTCATCCCCACCTGCCTGAAGAAGTCCACTATTATCCCTGTACCCAAAAAATCCAAGCCTGCTTGCCTCAACGACTACCGCCCTGTAGCTCTCACCTGCATAGCCATGAAGTGCTTTGAGAAGCTAGTAAAGGGCTACATCTGCTCCTCCCTCCCCATCAACATGGACCCCGTGCAATTTGCATACCGCCCCAACAGGTCCACGGAGGACGCCATAGCCCATGTGCTGCACACAGCAGCATCACACCTGGACAAGAGGCAGGGGAACTATGTGAGAATGCTATTCATCGCCTACAGCTCGGCATTCAATACCATAGTCCCCTCCATACTCATAGCCAAGCTCAGGGACCTGGGCTTGAACTATGACCTCTGCCAGTGGGTCTTGGACTTCCTGACGGGCAGACCCCAGGTGGTGAGAGCAGGCAACTGCACCTCCTCATCCATCACCCTCAACATAGGGGCCCCCCAGGGCTGTGTTCTGAGTCCCCTCCTCTACTCCCTGTACACACACGACTGTGTGGCTCAGCGGAGTAGCAATACAATCATCAAATTTGCTGACGACACAGTGGTGGTGGGCCTGATCTCTGCCAACGACGAGAGGGCCTACCTGGAAGAGGTCAAGGTCCTCGCGGGATGGTGCCAGGAAAACAGCCTCTCCCTGAACGTCAGCAAAACAAAGGAGATGATTGTGGACTTCAGGAGGTCGGGGGTCAAGGACTACAGCCCCCTCAGCATCGACGGGGCACCGGTTGAGAGAGTCAACAGCTTTAAGTACCTCGGAGCCTACATATCCGAGGACTTGACATGGACCACACACATTGACAGTGTTGTGAAGAAGGCACGACAACGCCTCTACTTCCTCAGGCGCCTAAGGAAGTTCCAAGTCAGTCAGAAGATCCTTAAGAACTTCTACTCATGTACAATAGAGAGCATCCTGACTGGCAACATCACCTCCTGGTTTGGGAATAGCACTGCACAAGACCGAAGCAGACTACAAAGAGTGACACGTTCAGCCGAACGCACAATTGGAGGGGGGCTCCCCACCCTCCAGAACATTTACAACAAGCGGTGCAGGGGCAAGGCTAAGAGAATCATTAAAGACTCCAGTCACCCGAACAACTGCCTCTTTGAACTGCTGCGGTCAGGCAAGCGATACCGGAGTCTCAAGGCAAGCACAGAAAGACTCAGAAGAAGCTTCTATCCCCAGGCCATCAGGCTGCTAAACGAACAATGAACACTACACAACAACAACCATCAAACGCACATAGCACACACATCCACACGCACACACTCACTTTAAACAAACACACTGTAGCACCCACTCCACACACTTTATAGCACACACTCACTTTAAACAAACACACTGTAGCACCCACTCCCCACACTTTATATTTATTGATGAAGGATTGCACTACAACTCGTACACCTTACTGTAAATTGTACCTAAATTGTACCTCATCCCATTTCTGCTTTGCACTATATAGTACTGTACATTAGTACACTGCATAGTATTGTATATTATATGGTAACTCAGTTACGTCTATTCTGCATCGAACATTGTACATATGTCTATACTGAACACTGTGACCTCATTTTCTACTTCTAAATTACATGCTATACTATGTTATTTGATACTATCTTGTCTAGCACAGTCTCTGGAGCGTAACAGTAAGAAGCATTTTGTATGAAAGTATTCTGTACTTCTGTATGACAACTATTAAAGAAACTTGAAACTTGAAACTTGAGTTACTTTTCACAGTAACGCATTACTTTTGGGTGTAAGTAACTAGTAAAGTAACAGAGTTACTTTTGAAATGAGTAACTAGTAAAGTAACTGAGTTACTATTTTTCAGTAACTAGCACAACACTGATCGGAGGGGACACGTGATGCAAGGCTTCTATCCTCCCTACAACCGACCAGTGGGGGGAATATGCGAGCAACGTTCAAGACAGGGGAGGGAGAATTGGCATGAGAGGTAAATTGGGATAGGGAGAAAAATCACAGAAAAAAGGAGGAGAAAAACCTTCTTATTTCAAAAGGCTTTTGATTGCTAAATATTTATTGTGACAAAATGTTTTCTTGTGCTGTTGTTTTTAATTTTCTTTTTATACTATGCTTTTTTATTTTAATTTTAAGATCACTATGGAATAATAATATAGTGTGATTAAAATCACTATGGGAGAATAATATAGTGTGATTAAATGAGTAAATAAGTTAAATGACTCTACATTCCAACAGCAATCACTGATATAGAGCTTTGTCCGTAACAGAAAATACATTCCCTTCTCACTTTATACAATCAGGAGAAAGAACCCTAGATATTTTTACTTATTTCTAGAAATCTTGCCAAGTCAAAGTAGCTTCCTGCACTGGCAGATTATTGTATTTGTTTCAAAAACATATTTGCTTAAGAATATGTTTTTATTTGTTTAGCTCTCCTGATTGGCTAAAGGGGATAGATCAACCAATAATATACCGAATAATAATAGTGCGATTAAAATCACTATGAGAGAATAATAATAGTGTGATTAAAATCACTATGGGTGTAACAGATATTCTAATGCCGGAACCCAAGCGCAGACACAAACGAGATGAGACGAGGAACATAGAGAAAACCCAGCAGCAGGTACTGTATATGTATTTTACATAGGTCAATTGAACAGGTGAATAATAGGAGTACGGGTGAACAGATCAAAACACAAAAAGGAATAATGTCCAAGCAACGCCAAGCAACGCAGAGCGCTGTCCAAAACACAAATAGACAAAAGTAACTAAATAAACCACAGGAATAATCAAAGTCCAATTGCCTGGGAACATATAATATACAAAAACTCAACGGGGCAAAAACAACAAGTATCCAGGACCAACTAAAGGGGCAGGCGGGAGAATCACCAGGCTGGGTAGTCAGGCAGGAGAATCACCAGGCTGGGTAGTCAGGCAGGAGAATCACCAGGCTGGGTAGTCAGACGGGAGAATCACCAGGCTGGGTAGTCAGGCAGGAGAATCACCAGGCTGGGTAGTCAGGCAGGAGAATCACCAGGCTGGGTAGTCAGGCAGGAGAATCACCAGGCTGGGTAGTCAGGCAGGAGAATCACCAGGCTGGGTAGTCAGGCAGGAGAATCACCAGGCTGGGTAGTCAGACAGGAGAATCACCAGGCTGGGTAGTCAGGCGGGAGAATCACCAGGCTGGGTAGTCAGGCAGGAGAATCACCAGGCTGGGTAGTCAGGCGGGAGAATCACCAGGCTGGGTAGTCAGGCGGGAGAATCACCAGGCTGGGTAGTCAGACAGGAGAATCACCAGGCTGGGTAGTCAGGCGGGAGAATCACCAGGCTGGGTAGTCAGGCAGGAGAATCACCAGGCTGGGTAGTCAGGCAGGAGAATCACCAGGCTGGGTAGTCAGGCAGGAGAATCACCAGGCTGGGTAGTCAGGCCCATACTGTGATACAAAAGAAGGTACAAAGTTATAAATCCCAACAGGTCAAAAACACAGAATAACAGCTAGGCATAAAAAACACAAGAATACACTGGAACTGGGGCGGCTAAGTGGCGCAGTGGGCAAGGCGCTCGCCACTAACGCAGGATATGCTGGGTTCGAGCCCAGCTCTCGGCGTTGCTACCGGCTTGGCTGGTCGTTCATACTAACACAATTGGCAGTGTTAGGGGTGGGAAAGCCGGTGGGTGGGGATCGGACGTTGTGGACGGCGACTCCTACAGGTCGGTTGGTGCGCCTGTACAGCAGAATCAGGAAGTATCGGGGGCAGCGTGAGCCTCCCACGCGTTACTCCTCACCACTGAGAGATCGCACTATACAGGTGAAAAGATGCGACGGCTGCCTCCTCGTGTACCGGAGGGGACACGTGATGCAAGGCTTGGTCCTCACTGCAGCCGGCCAGTGGGAGGCATGGTCTAGCAACGTTCGAGACAGGGGAGGGGAGAATTGAAGGGAGAATTGGCGAGGCGAAATTGCGATGGGAGAAAAATAGAAAAATAAGGAGAAAAAGTGGATTAAAAAAAATAAAAAATACAATGGAACTGGACTAACGGTATCTAAGTCTACGAGGAATAGTTGTGACCAGTCTTTTATGGCAAGGATGATGATGTGGAACAGCTGATCGTCTAACTCTCCACACCTGGATCCAAAATATGCCTCGATCGTTTTATAAATGTGTATTGATAACATAGTGCTGTAATCAAATGTTCTAATAAATATGCATGATCAAGTTCAACAACATGTGCTTTTATTTGTGATATTCCTTAATTCCACGTTGAAATTACGCAATACAACCCTTCTGGGTCTTGGGATATTTCATATGTTTTGGCTAATTTTGATTTAAATTGTATAATTCCCATTTTAAAATGTTTTACCATGGTATGTTTGGTATCTTTTTTTTCAGCACAGCCTCACATATATGACCTGACAGTTAGTTTTCATATTGTATAATACTGTATATACTGTATACTGCATAATGTACAACACAAAACACAAAATCGGATTGAGAAAATGTGTTATTTTTAGTATGAACCAATGGAAACAGATCAAATCAAGGATATAAAACAGTGGAAATGCACCCTCAGGTAGCATATTTACATAAACAAAAGAGAACAGATCAGAATTCAATTTACAAAGCATTATTTTCTCCATTTTACTTACTTACTTACGCCTTTTACCCCGTTTGGGGCATAGGCCGTCAACAAGGGTTCTCCAAGCATCCCGATCCTGAGCCAACCTCTCAAGCTGGCCCCAGGTGTGTCCCATCTTCTTGGCATCATCTTCCAAGTCTCTGCGCCAGGTGTTTCGTGGTCGGCCTCTCTTTCTTTTCCCTTGGGGGTTCCACCTGAGAGATTGTCTTGTGATGCTCAGGGATGGTTTACGGAGTGTATGGCCAATCCATCTCCAACGCCGTTGGAGAATCTCTTTCTCTGCTGGCTGTTGTTGTGTTCGTTGCCACAGGTCTTTATTGCTGATGGTGTTAGGCCAGCGAATCTGGAGGATTCGGCGCAGACAGGTGTTTAGGAAAACTTGTAATTTATTGGTTGTTGTGACAGTGGTCCTCCAGGTCTCAGCGCCATAGAGTAGGACTGACTTCACGTTGGTGTTAAATATCCTGATCTTGGTTGTGATGGAAATGTCTCTTGAGCTCCAGATGTTTTTTAGTTGGAGAAAGGCTCCTCTGGCCTTGCCAATCCTGGCTCTCACATCAGCATCTGTTCCACCTTGCTTGTTAACCATGCTGCCCAGGTAGGTGAAGTTATCTACCTCTTCCAAAGCTTCTCCTTCCAGAATGATGGGTGATGTGTTGTCAGAATTGATTCTCATGACCTTGCTCTTCCCTCTGTGGATGTTAAGCCCAAGCCGAGTAGAGTTGTCAGCGATGGTACTGGTCTTTTCCTGCATCTGCTGCTGGGTGTGAGAGAGAAGGGCCAGGTCATCTGCAAAGTCGAGGTCTTCTAACTGCGTCCATAATGTCCATTGTATGCCATTTCGTTTCTCTGCCGTGGATTGCTTCATGACCCAGTCTATTGCCAGCAGGAACAGAAATGGTGACAACAGACAGCCCTGTCTCACTCCAGTTTTTATCTGGAAGGCGTCGGTGGGTTGACCGCCATGAATTACCCTGCAGGTCATCCCCTCATAGGAGTTCCTGATGATATTTCTGTACTTCTCTGGCACTCCGTAGTGTCTGAGTAGCTTCCAGAGGGTCTCTCTATTTACGCTGTCGAAAGCCTTTTCATAGTCAATGAAATTAATGAATAGGGGTGAATTCCACTCTAATGACTGCTCCAGTATTATCCGCAGTGTTGCAATCTGGTCTGTGCAGGATCTGTTTTTGCGGAAGCCCGCCTGGTGGTCTCGTAGCTGTGGGTCGACTGCGTCCTTCATCCGGTCCAGTAAAATCCTGTTGAATACTTTTCCTGGGATGGAGAGTAATGTGATCCCTCTGTAATTTGCACATTGGCTCAGATCTCCTTTCTTCGGTATTTTGACGAGGTAGCCCTCCTTCCATTCTGATGGGATGTGTTCTTCTTCCCATATCTTCTTGAAGAGAGGATGGAGCATCTCTTCCATCGTCTCTATATCGGCCTTCAGTGCTTCTGCCGGAATACCGTCGGGTCCTGCAGTCTTGCCGTTCCTCAGCTTCTTGATGGCTTTGCGGATCTCTTCTTTTGTTGGCACGCTGCAGTCTATCAGCAGATCCCTGTCAGCTTGGTGGATGTCTGGTGGGTCCTGTGGTGCTGGTCTGTTTAGCAGTTCCTCAAAATGTTCTACCCATCTTTCCTTTTGTCTTTCCTCTCCGATGATTGGCTGTCCATCTTTGTCCTTAACTGGTCTTTCTGGTTTACTAAACTTTCCTGACAGCTTCTTGGTGGTGTTATATAAGTCTTTCAAATTTCCATGTCTAGCTGCTTCTTCAGCCTCTGCCGCAAGACTCTCTATATAGTCCTTCTTGTCTGCCTTGATGCTTTTCTTAACCCTTTTTGTGGCTTCTGTGTACTGGTTTTGTGCTTTGACCTTTTCGGCTCTTGTTCGACTGTTGTTGATTAGTGCCTTCTTCCCTTTCCTCTCCTCTATCTTCCTCAATGACTCTGCTGATATCCACTCCTTGTGGTTGTGTTTCTTCGGGCCCAGTACTTCTTTGCATGTTGTACTTACTGCTTCCTTCACAGACTTCCACTTCTTGTCGATGTTTTCCTCCTCTTCTTCAATCAACTCTTGCAGGGCTTGAAACTTGTTCCTAAGTGTGAGTTTGTATTCTTCTAACTTGGTTGGGTCTCTCAGAAGTGCTGTGTTGAATGTTTGTCTCCGATTCTTCTCTCCTGTCCAGTTTTTCTTTAATTTCAGCTTCAGCCGGGCAACCAGGAGGTGGTGGTCTGAGGCAACATCAGCTCCTCTCCTAACACAAACATCTTGAAGGGACCTCCTGAACTTCTTAGTGATGCACACATGGTCTATCTGGTTTTCGGTGTTGAGGTCCGGTGAGATCCAAGTAGCTTTGTGTATCCTTTTGTGGGGGAAAATGCTTCCGCCGATGACCAGGTTGTTAGTGGCGCATAGGTTTGCGAATCTCTCCCCGTTGTCGTTCATCTCTCCTATACCTTGCTTTCCCATTGTCTCCTCGTAGCCTCTGTTGTCACTTCCTACCTTGGCATTGAAGTCTCCCATTATGATGTTGATGTCTCTTTCTGGGTATTTCTGAATGATGTCCTGTAGTCTGCTGTAGTATTCTTCTTTTCTCTCTTCATTGCTGTCATTTGTAGGGGCATAGCACTGGATAATGTTCATGTTTATTTTTGCCTTCATAGTTCTAAAGGAAGCTGCAATGATCCTAGGACCATGTGCTTCCCATCCAATAAGTGCTCTCTGGGCAGCCTTGGACAGCATCAAGGCCACTCCCTGGGTATGGTGTGCATTGTCCTCTTCATGGCCTGAGTACAGTGTCATCTCGCCTGTGGCGAGCCTCTTCTGGCCGGATCCGATCCACCTTGATTCACTGATTCCGAGTATGGCAAGATTGTAATTCCTCATCTCGGCAGCCACCTGCGCAGTCTTTCCGGCTTCATACATGGTCCTTACATTCCATGTTCCGATGGTGGTAATGGCCCTGCTTGAGAGAATGGTGGTCGGCAGGGTAGCTTCCGGATGTTTCCGGCTTTCACTACACTGCGTCATACTTCCTACCTGAGGTCCATCCTCTCTCAGAGCCGGAGATTCTTGGTTTTTCTTTGTTGACGTTTTTGTAGCAATTTTCTCCATACACAGGTAATAAACACAGACGAAATTTTGATTCTCAACTGGAAATGATCACCAGCATGCTTTTTTTTAACAAAAAGTCAGTAAAGGTAATTTTTTTTACAAAAAAAAGTAAAAAGAAATGTTTTACAGTAAAAAAGTTAAAAATTACAAAATAATTAAATTGTGGGATATACAATATACATATATACAGTACACATATGACTAGAGTGCAGGATGCCTGAGGCGTATCCAAAAAAAAATTGCACCTGTCAAACTGTAACGCCTTTTGACAGGTGTTACCTGTGTATACGTGGCATGGGGGTCTAGCTGCGGTCCTGGGGGTCTGCACGGCATGAACCGGAGGGGCTGAGGGGCTGGATCAGGATCACTGTTGGTCTTCCAGGGCGTCTGATCTCCTGCCTGATCTCCTGCCTGATCTCCTGCCTGGGCTGGACGTCTTGGCCTGGCCTGGGTTGTCCTGCGTCAGACTGGAGCAGGCTGCTCATCATGTCTGCACATAAATGGCACACACATTGTACATATAAGACACTGCTCATACAACACACACACACACACACACACACTGTATATACACTCAATATTCCATTCTGTATATATTGCGTACAAAGTCTACCCTCCTTCCATGTCTCACAGAACTGGTTGAAGGCAGAGCTTCTGCTCCTTCCTCCTCCTCACTGTAGAAAACAATAAAAAGCACATTATTTTCAACATTCAACAAGGAATCTCTTGATGCACACTTACCATGTACACTTATCATGTACATTCACCATGTACACTTATCATGTACATTTATAATGTACACTTGTCATTTACATTCATCATGTACACTTGTAATGTACATTCATCATGTACATTCATCATGTACACTTATCATGTGCATTCATCATGTACTTGTGCATTCATCATGTGCACTTATCATGTGAAAGCCTTTCTTTGCCTTTCCCAACAAGTTTGACAAAAACAAAAGCAATCAAAGTCCAAAATAAGGGTCTTTACCTTTCATTGTCGTCATGATCAGTGGACCTTTCGTCACCATCACCAACAAACGATGGATCATCAACGTCGTACTACTACTACTACAACTACTACTACTGCTACTACTACTACTACTACTACTACTACTACTACTACTACTATTACTGCTACTACTACAACTACTACTACTGCTATACAAGTCGAACTACTAACTATAAACTACAACTACTGAAAAAACGGTGTTGTCCCACAGAAATTATCTTTTAGACAAACTTTTTGCGCACATGGAGACTTCTTCTACTGTTCCTTTCTGGCAGTAAACTTCCGCCTCCTTCGTCACTTCCTCCCAAACGTTTCCGTTTCATTCTAGCTCAAAAAATTACCAAGATATTGATAAAAATGTAACGCATGTAAAATTATATCTGGCACATTTTACGCATGCGTAAAAGTTTATTTAGCATCGAATTGAAATGATCCTGGTTCATTCATTTATTGGTTTATCAAGACAAAATAAAAAGTAGCATGTAGTTTCAAGGACACGTCATAATGCCACGACGAAAAAAACCCGGAAATGGACTAAGTTTTCGATACAGAGAGGCACAAACTGATGACGTCATCACGTCGCCGTTAGCCGCGACCGGGAACCGTTCTTAACACTATCAGTGCCACTTGTTAACATGGTAAAGCATGGTTGAATGCCACCACCCACTTCAATGATAGCGTTGTGAACGCATAATCTCTGTCTTAAATTATGGCTATGTGTCTAATGTGCCCGTTGTTTATCAATGACTTGTTTGCAGTCAACATTGTCGAGACGGATTGTTTTTTAATCGGTTCATAGCATTTTGAAAAACCCTCGTTTTTCAGGAAAATATATAGATTCCGTGATAAACGCCCTTTACTGGAATATTCTGGCATACACAAAAAAACGTTGTCATTTTTCGGCCTATTTATGAATAGTTTTCAAATAAACGCTAGATTATCGATAGTATATGTGTACTTATGCACGCTATAGAAGCGATCTGAAAAATATATTCTCTTATTTCCTGATCAGCGAGCACACACACACACATATGGGGCACACGCTGATATATAGGTCAAAATAGATCCGATTACCCCAAGACTGGTCAAATAAATTGCTTACCTCAGATCAGATATTATCCAAAAAGATTGTTCCAATTCCTGATCGCCATTCCAAATATCAATCGCATTTATTGATTCAGCGTTGGGTACTGTAAATTATGTATTCCACGCGTTTTCCGGCTCGGCAATCACTTGGGTCTCTTCAGATGCCTCGCCGGAGAAGTAACATGAGGAGGCTGCGCCCCCCCCCCCCCCCCCATCAGTCTAAACCAATGGGGTGCAGTTACACAGGGAGAGACGATAGGGGGTGGTATTTTCCCAATTGAGCTCAGAGAGTCTGCAACACTAGCGTGAGGCTCGATTGATGAAATATGAATTCAAATCGCTAATTAAAAAAAATACGACAAACAAACGCTATATAGCGTTGGTGGCACTCAACGCGTCCCTGGCACTCAAAGTGTTAAATGTGGGGTCGCCAAAACATTTCTTAAATAAAATGGGGTTGTGGTATAAAAGAAATCCCATCACCTGGATCCACTCCTGCCTGATTGAGAGAGAGGGGGGTAGCTAGGGGTACAGGAAGCCTGGAGGTGCATGACAATGGGAGAATAATATAGTGTGCAGATATTCTTCCTTGATGCAGCTTCAAACATGTTGTATCCTGCACCTGTGGAATGGTTTTGGATGTGACAATGGCATGGAGAATAGAATGGATGTGTGGAGGACCCCTCCCACCGCCTCTATGAGGAGCTAGCCAAGATGAGGAGCTAGCCAAGATGAGGAGCACGTTCAGCCACAGATTCAAACACCTCAGACACTCCGCTAATTGTCTCAGCCAGTCCAGATTTAATTTTATATTTATGTCTTTCTTCTATTACCCTTTCCCCAAGGGGATCAATAAAGTAATATCTTATCTTGCATTTCCTCAGACTCAATTGCTGTAAACACACCTCATACAGCTTAATTTAGAACGTGTATCACAGGCTCAGACCATAAATCTGTTAACTTTTCCGTTCATAAATCATTACCAGTGTGTTAATTGGGAGTATGTGTAAGATGTAAATAGAAAATAGAAGAAATGATGTATATCATAATTATGGTATTTATATATTACATATTTATATAAATGTATTGGATTGTATAGAGATACAGCGTTTATACATAACAATAGATTAAATTATAATTTGTGATAGTTAAAAAGGTGTAGGAATCTTTAAAGTGTATACTTCTTCCTACTTCCTAGGATTTGTTTGTTTCTTTTTGTTCTATTTTTTTTATTATCTTTTGTATATGTCAAATGAACAGATATATTTTTGTTTTTATACTTGTTCGAAAATGTAAATCTTTCATTCATCTATTCTATACAGGGGTGTGAAATTCATTTTTTACACCTGAACTGTGTTGGGAGGGCCGAACCAACAATAACGTGAACTTAATTCTGCTCCAATATTCATTATCTCCCATTGGAAAAAGTAGTAAATTATATATTATGGATTAGCTGCTACTGGTAATCAGAAGAATAGACATAAAAAATATTCCAAAGGATGTGGCCGTAAAACACCCAGGTCTGATCTAGACAGTGGCGTCATTTCAGTAAAAGCCAAGGTATGGCAATTAGGGAGGGGGGGTTTCCCCCCCTTGGTGGATTTTTTTTGTCAAATCAGTTGCGCAATAGTCACTTTTGGTGAGTTGTTTCTATACAATTCACTTATATGACATTTAGGTATGACACAGGACTACACAAGCATTTTTAGTATAGAAATGTGTCAACAAACTAAAGCAGGGAACCACAATATTTTGCATACAATTTATGCAGAATGTAATATCATAACTGTCATAATTGACAATATCAAAACATGCTAGGGCTGTACCGAATAGTTAGTTATAAAAGAAAATATATATATATATATTTTATTTTTAATTTGCCAAGGTATGGCGAGTGCCATACCAAAATGACGCCCCTGGATCTAAACCAATGGTTCTCAACATTTATCAGGTCAAGGACCCCCAGATTGACACATCAGGGACCCCCATTTGTCTCAGGGACATTTATCTGAGAAGATCATTGTTTTTAGATGTGATTCAGTCCAGAATCCCATAGTTTGTAATGTACTGTATGCAGGTGGAGAGAGAAACCTATTAACAGAATAGTCATTCTTGTATTCTCGCACTGGGCTAAACTTAGTAAATATTATTCAAATTAAACCATTACTCATTGAGCTGGGGAGCCCCTGAGAAACCCTCTCTAGGACCCCTGGGGGCCTCATGAGAAGCACTGATCCAGACTAACCCTGTGGCAATGTGACAGTGTTTCCACAGGAAGGGGGGGTGGGGGGCGTGATGCAATCATTGTGCCTTTAGCGACATCGTGCTCGGACCAGTCTGCTCCTCCACTTGTGTGGGACACAACTCCCACCCTGTGTCGTCGTTATTAGAAAATAATCACACTCTATTTGTTGCAAAATACATTCATTTATTCACAAACTTGTAAAAACGACATGTTGTCAGTCACACAGGGCTAGTTAGTGTACAGGTCCCACAGCAGTCTTATCTCCCGCTGACAGACGGGACACGCCCCCCCCCCCCCCTGCTCGTCTCCCGTCAGCGTCTCCGGCTCGTCGTTTGTTCAAGTCCGATATAGCCGGTCGTCAGGTGACATCATCGTTTGCGGACGACGTGCGAGTGGTCGGGAGGCTCAGGGGGTCAATTCACCTTCAATTCGGTCGATTCGGAAAGTGGATGTGCTTCCAAATGATGAAATGATTATTCAGTCAATATTTGTGAACACAAGCTACTCTCTCCCAGAGCCAGACACCGGGGAAGGAAGACTGACGCTCGTGATGTCATTGGGTATAATGTCTAGAGTTGCTCCATTGACAATGAAGGGGAGACTAACGTTGTTGGGATTCCCCCGGGTGTTTCCCAGCGTCACCTTTACCATCTTTCCCAATTCATTGTCAATGGAGCAGTTCCAGACTTCATAACCGATGACATCACAAGTTTTAGCTTTCTTTTAGATTTGGGATAGAGTTGTTCACTAATATATATATATATATATATATATATATATATATATATATATATATATATATATATATATATATATATTAATTTTTGGACCGTCTTAGGAATAACATGAATAAAAAAAAGAGTAACTGACAAAGAATGCTCTCTCATCAGCAAACAAACTATTATTGTCCGTTTACATTTTGCATTGAAGAGAACAGACCCAGAGTCTGCCGATCAGGGGTCAGAGCACCAGGGCCAGCCAGCCGGCCATAAGGGCCATGCCCCCCACGGGGGCCACTTTACGCATGCCGGGGTCCCCCGTCAGCGCCTGGTGGTACAGCGAGCCACAGAACATCCCCATGCCCGCTATCAGCAGAGTGCCAGCCTGCAGGGAGAGAGGAGAGAGAGAGAGAGAGAGAGAGAGAGAGAGAGAGAGAGAGAGAGAGAGAGAGAGAGAGAGAGAGAGAGTTAGATCAATCAATATGGTTTTAGGAGCAATAGATCAACATCCTTAGCAGTAATAGATTTTGTGGAAAATATATCAACAGCAATTAATGAAAAACAACCCTCAATAGGTGTATTTATTGACTTACGTAAAGCATTTGACACAATTGATAGTCAAGTCAAGAGATTTATTTGTCACGGCATACAAGTATACAATGAAATGTGGGTGGTCTTGCCCGCAACAATGTGCAAATAACATATAATAGAATCAACATTGTGCAATAAACAAGTAACATTGTGCAATAAACAAGTAACATGTTAGGGCATATCGGTATATGTACATAAGTTATTTACAGAGCATGGAGGACATACTAGGTCCTTTGGTAGTGTCTTTCTGTACATGCTAATTTATACAATTGATCATTCCCTGCTTTTACAAAAAATGGAACGGTATGGAATAAGAGGTGTTACTCATCATTGGTTAAGAAGTTATCTATAATAGGTTTCAATATGTAAATATTAATAATTAGAGGTGGGCATAGATTATTTTTTTTAATCTAGATTAATCTATCTGCAATCCTGGATTTAATCTAGATTAATCTAGATTAAAATGGCTCAAAAAAAAAAAAAAAACTGCCGAAGGCATTCAAAATATGTGTGTTCTACCCAAATAATGACCAGAAGTAAGTCCTTACTTTTTCTTTCCTCCTTATGTTTCTCAGGCCAGGTGGCCCATTACACCATGAGCCCATCTCCCGTTTCCAAAATGCATTACAGACTGTTTGAAAAAGCTGTTTTGCTATGATAATTGGTAATGAAATATCAAAATAATGTTCAATAAGATGTACTTGTGTTTAATAAGTTGTTTTATTCAGAAGTTAACACAAATACATAATATTACCAGTACAGTACAGTATCTAGCACACTCTCAGGAGCAAAACAGAAAGAATCATTTCAAACTTGAACTATGTGACATGGCTTGAATCAACTGCTCCAGTGGAGTTGCTCAGTGGCCAATGGATGGTGTCAACTGTGGTTGTACTGGGCAGCTCCCAGGTGTGAATGGTTAAAAAACATCTGTGCTCAGCGAACCTACCCTGGGTAAATAAAGGTAGAAAAAAAAATGTAAAAAAAAAAAAAAAAAAAAAAAATTTAGATTAATGCGTTAATTATATTATCGCACGATACTAGTATAGCGTTAACGCAGCACGTTAACGCCGTTAACGGCCCAGCTCTATTAATAATACAGAATCACATCTTAGAAGAGTAACTTGTGGTGTTCCACAGGGTTCCGTATTGGGACCAAAGTTATTTATACTTTATTTAAATGATATTTTTACAGTATCGAATATTTAGAAAATTGTTACGTTTGCTGATGATACTAATTCACTTTGTTCAGGGGAGGCCATAAAATAATGATTGAAAACAGTAGAAAGGGAATTGATCAAGTTAAAGAAATGGTTTGATAGGAATAAGTTGTCTCTTAATGAAAACAAAACAAAATGTATGGTATTTGGTGGTGTTCCTACCAACTGTGAAATTAAACTGAATTTAAATGGAACCGAAATTGAAAGAGTATATGAAACAAAATTCTTAGGTGTGATTATAGATCACAAACTCTGTTGGAAGCCACATATACAATATATCAAAGGTACATTAGCCAAATCGGTTGGCATTCTGTACAAAACAAGGGAGCTGTTAAACCAGAAATGTTTGCATATATTGTATTTTTCACTTGTGGTGCCATACATGTCATATTGTGTTGAGGTCTGGGGGAATGTTTATAAAACAAATATAGATCCTATTATTAAAACTACAGAAAAGAGCTATTAGAATAATAAATAAAGCTAGTTACCTTGAATCGACAAATCCATTATTCATAAAGTCCTGCACATTAAAATTTGTAGATATGGTTTACATAAAAACCTTGGAGATAATTTTTCGTGCTAAGAGTAAGAACCTACCAGCTTGTATTCAATGTCTCTTTCAACCAAGAGAAGGAAAGCATAATTTAAGAGGGTTGTGTATTCTTAAAACATATAAAAAGGTAAGAACTAATGTAAAAGCTAGATGTGTTTCAATTTTGGGAGTTAAATTGTGGAATAGTCTTAGTGACGGGTTGAAGTTGTGTACCTCTCAGGGGAGATTTAAAAAGGCCCTGAAGGATAAAATAATTCAGGAGTACAGTCTTGAGTAAAACATCAAACATTTATTTTCTCTTTTCTCTTAAAGAAAAAGAAAAAAAATTATATCTTGCAGCATATTTTTTATTTTTCTTTCTTATATTAAAGTATATTTAGTTTTTAAGAATTGTAAAGGATAGGCAAAAATAAGCATGTGCTTCAGCCTATTCCTTTTTTCGGTCATTGAGTTTGGATTTTGTGTGTGAGCTTACTTTGAATATGTACATTTGTGATTTTTTCTTTTCCTTTTGAAAGTCCACACATGTGTGTTTTTGATTTATCTGTAAACAAAGACCGAAAATAAAACGATTCATTCATTCATTCAGATAGATGGATACAGCAGAGAGAGATGAAGAGGGTGAGATTCATTCCAAAAGCTTAATAAATTAGTATGGTATGGGAAAATGAAACTATATTTGTTAAAATAATACAGTTCATAACATCCTCTAAAATGTTACTCTTGGGACCCAGTTGTACAGTAAATTACCAAGTATGGCTTTGTCAGTATTCCAATGTACAGTGTGTGTGTCCCCCCTACCCAACCCCCCCCCCCACCTCCAATGTACAGCCCCCACCCACCCAACCCCACCCCACCCACCCACCCTCCCCCAATGTACAGTTTCTACGTCAAATGTATATACACTCTTTTTCTGGACACTTTTTGTATCACAAACAGTACTGTATTTTCAAATCTGATATGTCATAAATGTATAGATGTAGCAGTACTGTCTATCTGTATGTCATGTATGTCATATATGTTATGATGAATTGAAAATGGGGGACCCTGATGTAAACAAGACGAAAGTCTTTCTCTGGTCTGCATCCCCTTAACAATTGTATGTATTGAGCTGTACTGTACTGTACCCATTCTGCAATCTGTTAATACATTTTTCAATCAATCAATCAATCAATTCATTTCAAATCCTAATACCATAATATGGTAAATTAAACAATAATTGTTTAACATCCTCTAAAACATTACTCTTGTAAGCAAGGGCCTCAAGATATGAGCTACGTGACTTCAATCAAATGCTTTAGTGAGTTTCACTAAATGAGAAGGTACACGTCAAACACTCTCATTTCGGCACAAGAGTTTGCGCTCATCGTCTCCCCCACAGTCAGGCAAGAAAATAGACATCAATGTCTTCTCTGCGTTCAGTAGAAAGTCAACATTAATGTGTGCTAAGCTAGGCTAGCTTGTGGTTGGATAGCTTCCTACTGAACGCACAGAGAGGATTATTGGTAGCGTATCTTCTTGTCTGACTCTGGAGAAGACGGTAAGCACATTTCCCACGATGTTGATGTGTTCGTCTCCCGTTATACTCACCACTGCTGGCTGACCACAGTGGGCTGCTCCCAACAGAGCTAGACTGTGATAGAAGTGGTACTTGTTGGCTGTTTCAAACAGCTGAGTAGGGGGGAGAGGGAGAGGGGAGAGATAGATTACATAGCAGTTTGAAAATTCCACCCTCTAGCAATTGTGAATGGGGGTGGTTGAGGAAGGTTTGATGAGGGGGTGACAGTATTAAGTGGATCTTTCCAGTCATTTCCATCCATCAGGACATTACTTTTGAGGAAAAGTGACACAACTCATGAGTGTTCTGTTCACTGTGATGTTCCAACCTACCACTCTCTGGTAGTCATCGGGGTCACTCTGTTTGAAACCTAAAAATAAGAGATAAGGAAATGGTAAGAGAACAGATAGTGCATTATGGTATTACACTTTATGGCAGTTAATCATTCATTCATTCATTCATTCATGGGGAGGCAGGATGGCCTAGACTCAGAGGTAAAGAGGCCGGGCGGTCAGTAGCTGAAAGCTCACCAGTTCGATCCCGGTCCCTGACATGAGGGTGTATTCCAGCTGTGAGCTGGTGACTGAAGGGTGGCTATGGTGCCAACCTTGTGCTCAAGGCAATGAACCCCCAAACTGCTCCAGGGGTGCTGCACTGACCTGCATATTATGCGTTGTTAGGGACTGTCTGTATGTGTAACTCATTTAAATGGTCTTGTGTAAATTGACAATAAAACAATCTTCATTAGGGCAATATTTAGTTTCAGCAGTGTTTTTTTTTAATGTTATGAATAATGTTAACTTTGGTTCAATATTATTGCAATGTCCGTTTTTTCTGCTAGTAGATAAAACATGTTTATGATAGTGCAGGCCTATTATAAATGTCATATGACCCAAATGCAAGTTGGAGTGGAAGTCAATTGAGCTGCTAGGCAGACAGACAGGTATACTTAATTAACCTAACCGTCAGTTAACCTACCGGAAGAGTATTTACTTTAGCCTAATTTCATAATGTGACAAATTAAATATAGCCTACAGTTGGTAGACAGTCCCTAGTGGCGCTGGTCAAGCGGTCTGCTAGCCCCTTTCGTGACTGTGATGCACCGAGTGAATCCAGTCACTTGCTCTACAATAGGAAACCAACGTATGTTGACCATGAAGGACTGGTTCTGGCCGGACCGTTCGTTATACAAGTATCACAGAGGGTTTCGGACAGAGATACGGGATGGTTTGAAAGCTCGGCGTTGCTAATAAACATTTAAAATATTTTTTATAAACTGCTCAAAACGGCATTATTTCCGGCGTTGGCTGCCTGGTTGTGATCACAGCGCATGCGCATCAGGCACCCAACGCCGGGAATAATGCAGTGTTGACCAGTTTATAAAAAATATTTTAAATGTTTATTAGCAACGCCGAGCTTTCAAACCATCCCGTATCTCTGTCCGAAACCCTCGTGCAACTGTGAGTACATTTGAAATGTCTCTGTGATACTTGTATAACGAACGGTCCGGCCAGAACCAGTCCTTCAGGGTCAACATACGTTGGTTTCCTATTGAGGAGCAAGTGACTGTGGATTCACTCGGTGCATCACAGTCACGAAAGGGGCTAGCGGTCTGCTAATGCTGCCTATAATGACATTCAGCGTAACTAACTATAACTATAAACACGCATGCATGCTGTTCGTGAGGGGTATATTATATTATATAAGGATGTTAGCGCCTACCGTGAGCACCGTATGCCCCAGCTGCAACGGCACTTGTCCCCGACAGTGCTGCTAACCTCCGGACGACAAGAGACGCGGTCATGGCTGTGTGTGTGTGTGTGTGTCCTACAAACCGAGTGACCGGGGGAGAGAGACGGAGAGGAAATTGCTTTCATTCCGGGGCAGCTAGCGCGAGAACTACATCCGCTGTTGGCGGGGAGACGTGAGCCAAAATGGCGACCGCAGTGCGGCAGTTTCTCTCTCTCGCCATGGTGCAGATTAGATTCGATTCAAATTGATTGTCGTTATTATTATACAGCAACAATACAGTACAATGTGAGGAAGTTTGGCATCCAACCAGAGTCCAAATGTAACAGTACAGTGCAATAGTAATATACAATGTGTACCAGTGGTATAAAATATATATATATATATATTCTTTATTTTATTTACCCTTTATTTATGCAAGCAATTAAGAACAAATTCTTATATACAAAAGCAGCCTGTCCAAAAAGCAAAGGCCTTTTGTGGGAAGGGGGTGTGGGAGGCTGTAACAAAAACAAGGTTATGTACATGCATACAAGTAAATAAAATACAAAATTACAGTAGCAATAGTATACAAGGACAACAATTAAGGGAGAGAGAATGAAAGGGAGAGAGGGAAAAAGAGAAAGGAAGAGTGAGAACCAGAGGGAGAGAGAGGGAGAGCGAGAACCAGAGGGAGAGAGAGAGAGAAGAAAGGGGGAGAGGGAGGGAGGTAGGTGAGGGGGCTCAGGGGGAGGAGAGAAGAGTCTGAGGGCTATGCATGCGATTGGGAGGCAGTCAGCAGGTGCAACAGTCGGTTAAGATCTGTTGCAGATTTTGTTTAAAAGCAGTGAGCGATGTGAGGGCAGTGAGTTTAAGGGTGTTTTGTAGTGTGTTCCAGTCAGATGCAGCAGCAAATCGGAAGGCGTTGCGTCCAGAAACCGTGCAGGCTTTGGGGATGGTGAGGTAGAGAGGTGTTTTACCAAGTATGGTTTTGTAAATTATTTGAAGCCAGTGAAGAAGCCTTCTGGTGTGAAGAGATGTCCAGTCCACCAGGTTATAAAGGTCACAGTGGTGAATGGTGAAGGGTGCACCAGTGGCAAAACGGATGGCGGAATGATGGAGTATGTGGAGTTTTCTGAGGGCACGCTGGGATGCCATTCTATAGATGGTGTCGCCATAATCAAATATAGGGAGGATGGTCATCTTGACAAGAGTGTGTTTGGCCGAGCGGTTGAAGGAAGCTTTGTTACGGTACAGGAAGCTCAGACGAGCTTTGACTTTGCCCTGCAGGTGTTTTATGTGAGTAGAGAAGGAAAGGGATGGGTCTAGCCAGAGGCCAAGGTATTTATAAGAGGTAACAAACTCCAGCTCTGAGCCGTCGGCACAGGTGATTTTAGGGGTGCTAGCAGTGTCATGCTTTCTGTCAAAGAGCATACATTTAGTCTTCTTGGAGTTGAGAAGAAGGTGGAGACTGTGAAAGGACTGTTCAATAGAGGTAAGACTAATTTGTAGAGTGGATGCCGCAGAGTGGAGTGAAGGGCCTGCTGAGTTACAAGATGGTGTCATGACATACACGACATACAGATATACAGTACTGTTACATCCAGACATTTATGACATACCAGATCTACAAATATACAGACAGGGTTTCTAAAAGAGAGTATATACATTTGAGGGGGAAGAAACTGTACATTGGAGGGGGTTGAGTCGGCGTTTGGATATTTACAGGGGCCAGTTTCGAATTGCAGACTCCCGCAGGTGCTCATGAAGTTATAGTTTCCATACGCAGGAAAATATGGTCCCGTTTTACTTTTCTGATAACTACATCTCTGCATAACTCATAAAATGTTCAGACAAGCTGAGTTTTTGCTTAGTTGTGATACTGTGTATAGACCCAATTCAAAGTTATTATGAATTTAATTGTGTTACCAGAGCCTCAGAGGATCTCCAATAGACCAAACCTTTTTTAGTTTTTAAATTCTCAATGGTGAAAGGAGAATAGTCCCGCACACTTCTTTCACTAATCAGATGTATGTACAAAGTTGTAGTATTAATATGTACAGTGATACAGGTATAAAGACACTATGGTAGTTAATCAAACTGGCCAGCAGCATTACTAGTCATTTTAGTAAGATCTACTAAGATCAGTGGCGGCCGGCCGATAGAGGGCGCTGGGGCGCCGCCCCCCCCTGGTGAAGAGAGAATGAGAAGAAGAAAATGTTTTATTTTTATTTTAGACCCCTAAAAATAAACTAAACATGTTTAAAATGAATAATATTTACTCATTTTAAGTATGTTTGTGTTTCAAATGCACAATAACGTTAATATATCAAATATAAATCATTGTTTTGTGCGTGATTCACATGACGTCACTCTCTCTCTCTCTCCTGATATAGAGAGTACCTCTAAAGCTGGGTGCATAGACGTAGCACGCACACTGTGCACGTCACTGTATCGTAGCAGCCAATGTAAATAGGTCAAGCAAATACATTTCGCCTATCAGTGCGTTCAAATATGATGTCTCGGGCGCGTTTTTCTAGCGCTCGAAGCAAGCTCTGCGCCACTGTACTCGTCACGTCGTCAGACAGAAAATAATGCGAGGAGGAGCCAGTCAGTCCTATTTTATTTATTCAGTTTCGATTCAGTGCGTTAGCTTAGCTAGGCTCGTGGTTCGGTAATAAGATATAAGAAGTGTATTCTCCGGAGTTGGAGAGATCAGCACGAGATACTGTACATTACTGACAGTTGGATTTGGATTTATATGGAGTCTGGACTCTGGACACACACTTTATCAAGCCCGGCCGGACCACAAAAGCTTCTCGAAGGGTTAACGCGACGGCTCGAGGCTCGTTCCAAACAACAAGTGAGTCTAAGAATATACTCTTCTGTAGTTACTGAAACTGATTGAATATGGCAAGTCAAGATTCAAGAGGTTTATTTGTCACACAAGGCGTGCAGTGAGGTCTGATATGAGTGAGTGACCGCGATATCTCTCTCTCTCTCTCTCTCTCTCTCTCTCTCTCTCTCTCTCTCTCTCTCTCTCACACACACACGCAGTACGCGTTGATTCATGATTCATGGTCATTACATTATGATCGACTGGAATAAAAAAAATAGCTTTACAATTTACATACTGTAGCTGTCCCTTTGTTCATTAATGTTTAACCTAAATGTAGAACAACTCACCAAAAGTGACCATTGCAAAAGCTATTTCACAAAAAAATCTAGGGGTTAATCCCCCCCCCCCTTCACCCCCCCCCCCCCTACCCCGTGCGGCCACCCAAAAGTGGATCGGACCAGCCGCCACTGACTAAGATACTACGGGAACTCATTAAAAGGCTTACCTAGGAAGCATTGGGGCAAAATGTTCACATTTGCAGGTCTTTGACAGAATAACTGCATAATAATGCTTCAAATAAAAACTATTTAATAGGAGCTATATGGAAAAGGTGATCCTGCACCTCTAACCAGAATTAATTTAAATGAATTTGTTACACAATGATTGAACAAATTAAATCATAAAATATTGGAGTTTAAGATAATTCAAACTTTTCTTATAGCCAGTGTAAATCCCCAAAAACCATGCTATTTATTTAAATGTTGGGACATGCATACATTTAGGAGTTATTAGGAACTCAAAGCTCTCATCCATCTGGCTGAAAATAAAACATATAGCAACCAAGCTTTTTACCTTGACTTTGGTTACATTTCAAATGTATTATTCATGACTTATTATTCATTCATTTTACATGTATTCCGTTAAAATTACAAATGACCAGTTGAAAGATGTATTCAGTAGCTTACTCTAAGTATCACAATGTAAAAGTAATGTAATCATGTTACTTTCAGTTACCTTTGTATTGCCTCAATGCCAAATATGAAAGACAAAAGAAAAGATATCAATAATATGACATTTGAGGGCAGCTGGGTAGCGCAGCGGACTAAGCGCCTGCCTACCACCGCAGAGACACTGGTATCGAATCCAGCTGTCAGCGGTACCTCCGGTTTGGTCAGTCGTCCCTACTAACACAATTGGCAGTGTCAGCGGGTGGGAAGCCGGTGGGGTATGTGTCCTGGTCGTAAACAGTGACTCCTACAGGTCGGTCGGGGCGCCTGCTCAGCGAGGGAGGGATCTGGGTGAGGTAGTGTGATCCTCCCACACGTTACACTCCCCCAATGAGAGTCCTCGCTGTCAGGTGAAAAGAAGCGTCTGGCTGACTCCGCATGTATCGGAGGAGACATGTGTGATAGTCTTCAACCCCTCCCCAGGCCGGCAAGTGGGGGGCAAATGCGCGCAACGACCAGGAAGGGGAGGGGGGAATTGGCATAACAACAAAATTGGGATGGGAGAAAAATACAGAAAAAAAGGAGGAGAAAAAGTAGATAAAAAAAATTATATGACGTTTGTAGGCCAACCAACATTACCATGGCAACCTTAAAGGATAACTCCACTATTTTGGGAAATTAGCTTATTTAACATCTTCCCTGGAGTTAGACAAGAAGATACATACCTTTTTTGTCTCTGTGCGTGCATTTTAGCTTTGGGAATAGACGCTCCGTTAGCATAGCTTAGCTTCATCACTGGAAGTGAGGCAGGACAGTAGCCTTACAGTGCCTTACAGTGTATTGCAAGGTCTGACATTGACCAAACTTGATATGCATGACCTTGGTGGGCTCTAGGTCAACTCCTGCAAAGGGGGTCAATGTCAGACTTTGCAATCAAAAGTTAGGGGGCTAATAACCCTTGCCATAATTTCAGTGCGCCCCCTAACTTTTGATTGCAAGGTCTGACATTGACCCCCTTTTCAGGAGTTGACCTAGAGCCCACCAAGGTCATGCATATCAAATTTGGTCAATGTCAGACCTTGCAATACACTGTAAGGCACTGTAAGGCTACTGTCCTGCCTCACTTCCAGTGATGAAGCTAAGCTATGCTAACGGAGCGTCTATTCCCAAAGCTAAAATGCACGCACAGAGACAAAAAAGGTATGTATCTTCTTGTCTAACTCCAGGGAAGATGTTAAATAAGCTAATTTCCCAAAATAGTGGAGTTCCCCTTTAACTATTAATACACATGGCAAAATCAAGCAGTGCATTGTCATTAATGGTTTTCCTTGGCAATTCAAACACCTCAAGTGTCCCTGTAGTAGCCTATAGTAATAGTATAGACAGCCCATGAGCCCATCATATATTATATAGTAAATGGTCAATGGAGCATTTATATAACGCTTTTATCCAAAGCGCTTTACAATTTTTGTTCCTCACGTTCACATATTCACTCACACATTCACACACCAACGGTGGAGGCAACAATGCAAGGTGCCAACCTGTTCATCGGGAGCAATTAGGGGTTTAGTGTCTTGCTCAAGGACACTTCGACACGCTGCCCGGAAGGAGCGGGAATTTAACCGGGAACCTTCCAATTACCAGACGACTGCTCTACCTCCTGAGCCACTGTCAAAACAACTGTAGTAGCCTATAGACAGCCCATCGGCACAAAGTCCATTATATAGTAAAGTCAAAACAACTGTAGTAGCCTATAGACAGCCCATCGGCACAAAGTCCATTATATAGTAAAGTCAAAACAACTGTAGTAGCCTATAGACAACCATCAGCAAAAAGTCCATTATATAGTAAAGTCCAAACAACTGTAGTAGCCTATAGACAACCATCAGCACAAAGTCCATTATATAGTAAAGTCCAAACAACTGTAGTAGCCTATAGACAACCATCAGCACAAAGTCCATTATATAGTAAAGTAAAAACAACTGTAGTAGCCTATAGACAACCATCGGCACAAAGTCCATTATATAGTAAAGTAAAAACAACTGTAGTAGCCTATAGACAACCATCGGCAAAAAAGTCCATTTATATAGTAAAGTC
>NC_140165.1:74974797-74977297 GCF_963971535.1 Notolepis coatsorum
GCAAATTGCAGGGGGTCCAGGTTGATGGGGAGGGAGGAACAGATGTAGCCCTTCACTAGCTTCTCAAAGCACTTCATGGCTATGGAGGTGAGGGCTACAGGGCGGTAGTCGTTGAGGCAAGCGGGCGTAGATTTCTTGGGTACAGGGATGATGGTGGACTTCTTCAGACAGGTGGGGATGACAGCCTGTTCCAAGGACAGGTTGAAGATGTCAGTGAATACCGGGGCCAGTTGGTCGGCACAGACTTTTAGGACGCGGCCGGGGATGCCGTCCGGTCCTGCTGCCTTCCTGATATTCACTTTTTTAAAGGTCCGCCTCACCTCATGCTCTGTTACCCTGAACACTGAGTCTCCATCAGCAGACCCCCCCCCCCCCCCCCCCCCCCCCCATTGCCGTGGTTTGTAGGCTGGTGTTGTTATTCACAGCCTCAAACCTCGCATAGAAGGAATTGAGATAATTTGCTAAGGAGATGTCACTGTTCAGCTTGAGGGAGGTACCTTTGTAGTCTGTCATTGTTCTGAGGCCCTGCCACATACCTCTAGAGTCAGCCTGTTCAAACTGAAGTTTAACTTTATCCCTGTAACGCCATTTTGCCTCTATTACTGCTCTCCTGACGTTGTATCTTGCCATCTTGTGTTCTTCCATGTTGCCTGTCACCAGCCCGGTGTTGTAGGCTGATGTGCGCACTTTCAGAGCCTCACGGACGGATTTATCTACCCAGGGCTTTTGATTTGGGTATATTCTAATTGTGGTAGAGGATTGTTTCTTCTACCAGAGTACAGACAAAGTCAAGCACCGTTTCAGTGTATTCAGTGTATATATATATATATACACACTGTGAGAAAATAATAATCACACACAAAGGGATAATGGCTTATAGCAGACTTAATGATTTTAGAATATTTCAGATAATGAAATTAAATGTTTATATCATCAACCATCCAGTTAGTATTTATACTGTAACGTTTGGCTACTTTAAATCATTGAATGTAGAGAGAGCGAGAGCGAGAACGCGCTGCTATGTGTCTATAATGAAATGAGAGGACAGCTCTGCGCTAAAGCAAGTCTCATCTCAGCCGCGACGTGACAACATATACTCGATGTTCACGATATAGTAATTTACTACATCTCATGTAGAACAAGCCGCGATACATCGAGTATACTCCATATATCGTCCAGCCCTATATTGAGCTGTACTGTATTGTACCCATTCTGCAATCTGTTAATAACGTTTTCAATCAATCAATCAATCAATCAATCAATCAATCAATCAATCAATCAATCAATCAATCAATCAATCAATCAATCAGACAAATGTATTAGAAAATATTTTATTATAACCATATAACAAAAAATTATATTATTGTTTATGAAAATGTTTTCGCCATATGCTTGACTATTATTTTAGGCATGGCAACAAATAAAATAATAATAATAAAATTAATAAATAAAATATTAATTAAATAAATAGGCTACATGTCTCTCTTTTTGTGTTACAAATTGTGCTCACCGATATGAACATAGGCCTCTTTACTTACTTAAAAAAAGGAAACATCAAGAAATATATTTATGGCATTAATTCCACCATGCCATGTGTGTTTTTATTTTATAATGCGTCATGATTATTGCTGAAATCTGAGTCATACAATACTCACTGGCTTTCATAACCTAACAGACTAACTTGTCTTGCTCAAGACTTGTTTATGAGTTTTAATAAGAGAGCACTATCTCTCAACCAAAGCAATGCAGGTAGACGGCAACAGAACTATTTTGATTGACAGTCGATTCTGCCTATTACGTCACACCGCTTGCACCCGCCTCTGCTGTTCTTACCACCAATCGGCAAGCGCTTATTCGTTTTTTACTTCCGGGAAGTCCGCCATTGATTTACATGAGAGATCAACAACAAACATACCGTAGCTAATAACGTTAGCTCCCCGCCGGTCACGAGTAGACGACCAGCGCTCCGCAGGAGTACCAAACGTCATGTGTGTCACTGTATGTCATGTGTGTCACTGTATGTCATGTGTGTCACTGTATGTCATGTGTGTCATATGATGAATTGAAAATGGGGGACCCTGATGGAAACAAGACGAAAGTCTTTCTCAGGTCTGCATCCTCTTAACAATTGTATGTATTGAGCTGTACTGTACTGTACCCATTCTGCAATCTGTTAATAAACTTTTCAATCAATCAATCAATCAAGCATGATGATTTTACTGCAACGAATGTTATAATAAAAGCTTTTCTATACATTTGTCTGATTGAAAACTTTATTAACAGATTCCAGAATGGGTACAATAGGGTACGGGCTCTCTGAGCAAAGGAAGGAACTGAGATATGAATGACCAACAATGCTAGCTATGGTCGGGTAAATATGCTGATGTTATTGAACGTGTAACTATATGTAACGTTAATTAATGCCACAAAACGAATGCCTTTGTTAATCATAAGTAACTTTGATGCAGTAGCGAGTGTGTGTGGGGGCGGGGTTGTGCAG
>NC_140165.1:74979797-75015709 GCF_963971535.1 Notolepis coatsorum
ACACACGCATGCACAGTATAATATGCATGTAATAAATAGTTTTTCACTGTGCTCCTAAATTTCTTTGTGTGCTCCTAAATCTTTTCATTTAGGAGCACATCCTTGGGAAACATTTTTATTATATATTATATAATATATTATATTCCGGTGATTATTTGTGTTATTACTGTGATCGTTGACTGGAGGTGACTTATCTCAAACTATGCACCCAGATCCTCCAACCACAATAGTTTTATGTGTGTGTGTGTGTGTGTGTGTGTGTGTGTGTGTGTGTGTGTGTGTGTGTGTGTGTGTGTGTGTGTGTGTTTAATTTAATTTAATTTGAGAATTCTATTTTTATGCGCATCGTATCTGCATTTCTGTGAGTGTAAGAGAGAGAGACACACACACAGAGACAGACAGAGAGGGGAAGAGAGAATACCAGGGAGAGAATAATGTGGGGATGGAGACAGAAAGAGACAGCAGTAGTGAAGAGAGACGGTAATTGTGAGATGGGGAGGGAGAGAGAGAGAGACAGAGAGATAGACATAAAGAGAGAGGGAGACACACACACACACACACACACACAGAAAGACAGAGAGACAGAGATAGAACGAGAGACAGAGATAGAGAGGAGAGAGAGACACAGACAGAGATAGAGAGAGAAAGAGAGAGACACACATAAAGATAGAGTAGAGAGATAGAGAGGAGAGAGACAGAGAGAGAGAGAGAGAGAGAGAGAGAGAGAGAGAGAGAGAGACAGAGAGAGAGAGAGAGAGAGAGATATAGAGAGAGATATAGAGAGAGAGCTTGAGGCATTAGAGTAGGTAGCAGTGTGTTGAGGTTTATTTGTTCTCTGTATGCAGTTGGAGCAGGTTATATAAGACGTCACGCAGGCTACAGCGTAACTGGAGAGCTTTGTTGTCAGCTATTTATAGACGTCTGATGGAGCCAGCCGGCATCATGACACACAAACGCAAACACACCCAGGCAGACTGCGCACGTGTGCGTTCGGACAAGCGCACGTCCACACACTTAGACACACATACGGTCGGGTGCACATAGCACTACTGTGCTGCTGCTCACAGACGCACATGTGTGCACGCACGGACAGAAAGATATGCATGTAGTGTGCACGTGTGCATACATGCATGCACTTAAAGGAACACGCCAACATTTGGGGAAATTAGCTTACCGTCTTCTCCAGAGAGAGACGAGAAGATAGATACCAGTTTCCTCTCTGTGCGTTCAGTAGAAAGCTATCTGGCTGCACGTTAGTCTAGCTTAGCACAATGAATGGAAGGACATGACCGGTTAGCCTTCGGGAGAGGTGTTAGTTGGACAATGCCTAGGCTAACCGTCACTGTCCGTTTCCATTCATTGTGCTAAGCTAGGCTAACGTGCAGACAGATAGCCTTCTACTGAGCGCACAGAGAGGAGACTGGTATCTATCTTCTTGTCTCTCTCTGTATAAAACAACACAGATCGTATTAATCGTATTAAATTAAACAGTGTGAATATTTATTAGACTGGCAATATGTCATCCGCACTAAATTCTGACCACACCTCTTTTGGGGGAAAACAACTCAGGTAAGAAACAGGGATTAAACTACAACTTTAGGACAAAATACAGGGAATAAATCACACCAAAGACTATCAAGGCCCACAAATAGTCATTACCTCTTGGGTTTTTTTTTTTTTATTCATTTCTTACCCAGGGACAGCACACATTAATCAATATTTTCATTTCATTTCATTTAATGAGCTAATTTTCATCCGTAGTCCCTGCCTGACATGCATGGTGTGGGAGGAACCCATGGTACCAGGAAGGAAACCCACGCAAACGCAGTGAGAACATGCACTCTCCACACAGAAAGGCCTCCCGCCAGGGTTCGAACCCACAACCTTCTTGCTGTGAGACAGACAGCAGTGTAACCAATTTAAATGGTTGCGTTTTTATCCAAAGCGCTTTACAATTTGTTACTCACATTTTACCCATTCACTCACACATTCACTCACACATTCCCACACCGATGGTGGAGGCAACCATGCTAGGTGCCAACCTGCTCATCGGGAGCAATTAGGGGTTAAGTGTCTTGCTCAAGGACACATCGACACGCTGCCCGGGAGGAGCGGGAATCAAACCGGGAACCTCCGGATTGCCAGACGTCTGCTCTACCTTCCGAGCCATTGTGCCACCGTCCCACACATTAAATACGTCCGACCATGGCTCAGGAGGTAGAGCGGTCGTCTTGTAATCGCAAGGTTCCCAGTTCGATTCCCGCTTCTCCCGGAGCAAGACACTTAACCCCTAATTGCTCCCGGTGAGCAGCTCGGCACCTTGCATGGTCGCCTCCGCCGTCGGTGTGTGAATGTGTGAGTGAATGTGTCAAATGTGAGGAACAAAATTGTAAAGCGCTTTGGATAGAGAGGTTGTGATAGGTAGTGAGGTCACCAGTGAGGCGTGTCTTTTTATACTTCCTATCTTTCTTCTCTCACTGCATCTGACTGGGTGGGGAACGGCGGGCAGGCTTCTCGGAGAGGGGACAGAGCGTGTCGAAGGAGGTTGTGAGGGCTGAAAGGAGGGTAGGGGTTGCCGTATCTGGGGGGAGAGCAGGAAAGGTCTCACTCCTGGATGTACCTGGATGTACCTGGATGTGTCTGTGTGATTAATTGTGACTTAAAACACACTGTTGTCCTGTTTCAAGGACAGCTTCTTCCCAACCACCATTTGGACCCTGAACTCCCTTGGCCCCCCTCTCCCCCTCCCCCCCTTACACTAACCAAGCTCCTGACCTGATGGACTAGACTCTTCCGTGTGTTGTGTTGTGCTGTGTCGTGCTGTGCTGTATTTATGTATTTATTGTGTCATGTTGTGCTGTATTATGTATCCATTGCTGGGAAGGGGGGGGGTATCTATGTTCCTGTTTTATGTACTGTAGAGCTCAATACACTCTGTACCGATCAAAAATACCACGACCTGGTTGTGTGGCAATAAAGGAATCTGGTATCTTGTATCTTGTTGAAAAAGTTCATATCTGAAGAAAATCTAACTTGATGTTTTAATAATCAAATAAGATCCACATGACCTCTTAATAACAAGCATACGTCATCATTAAGTGAAACGTTAACTACCGATAACCTGCACCGTTGTCATCTAGAAAAAGTTGTCTGACTGGACCTTTTGAAAGGTTATCTTCTGAACATAATCGTTTTTAAGTAATAGTTTTAATGACATTCTTGTTTAATTGATCTATTGTGTTGATTTTGTTTGTGTGTAATTTTCTTGTTTTTGCAATTATGTATTTGCCTAATGTAATCTCGGCATTGTTGAAAATGAGCGCTCACCATGTCTGTTGTGAAGGGCCAGATTAAACCGAATATATATATTTATTTATATATATATATTTAATTGTATTTGTATATTCTCTAATATTCCCTGATATCCCTTGTATATTCCTTGTACAATATGCATTGAATATCCATTCTAGCCTACTGAACATCCCATAATAGTCTCCATTCTACTATTGGTCGAGACCTTGGTGCCAGGCTGCCATACCCCTCAGACCCAGTTCAAACGTACCGCTCAACATGTACGAACAAGTCCTAGTTCCGCGTAGGAATCTGGCTACCGCACCACTAATGGGACTATTTGTTCATAGTGCGTATATATACTGCGCTACTAAAGTAGGACTTTCTTTTCAGTCCAGTTTCTTACCCTCCAATAGAGTCACAGACGTAAAGCCTCCCCGCGACGCCACGTGTGGGAGTAAAGCCAAGTTCGCCTACCCTCGGTATTGAGACATCGTGTATATTAATATTTGAATAGTCATATTTGGCACTATATCGTCGAGTTGGACGTAGTCTATTAAGCTAATAATAGTCTGTTAATATATAGTGCTTCGTGCGGTGAGAATACTACCGTAGTCAGTACCCCATCGTTTCGGGCAGAGAACTGGCTGCTTATCCAGGGTGGTTGACCCCACGTGGAGCTGCACCCGAGGAGCCCCAGAGCCGACGAGCGAGTGGACCTGTATACCGGATTATTCTACCGACGACAGCCCGCCTTCCCAGGCACG
Source organism: Notolepis coatsorum (assembly GCF_963971535.1). NCBI lineage: Eukaryota > Metazoa > Chordata > Actinopteri > Aulopiformes > Paralepididae > Notolepis > Notolepis coatsorum. The sequence goes on from NC_140165.1 coordinate 74,983,856, forward strand.
GATTATGCTTTGTATACGTTGATTATTCCATGGATAAAGACCCCCGACACTGCCGTGTGTTGGAACCCCCCCCCCCTGGAGAGGACGCAAGGTGAGGAGACGCTCTGCAAGACGAGGTCGCTTCACGTCTCTCCTCCGTGGACCGGAGGACGCCGGCCCACAAAGAGTCCACCTGCTTTCATCTGTGGTCCAAGGATCGCCGGCGCATTGAACGGCACTACAGTGGGTTCACCTGGGATACCCTTGGCCGGATGAGGCAGCTGGATTCTACCCCCCCCCCCCCCCCCCTTCCTACTCCTGTCGGCTTACAAGCGACCGGATTAACCCCCCCTAGTGTATCCAGACTATAATCATTAAAGTACCATTGCTGTTATTCCTTAACTATTCCAGGTCGTATATGTACCACCTACGCCTTCAGAGATTGGACATTCTCTATTGATATACCGACGAATACTCTTGCCATAAAAGTGCATACTAATTCCCATTCATAAATGTGATTGATTTGATTAAGTGCTTGCTCTACACACCATCGCTGTGTAGAAATAAATACCTATTTCTAATTCGTACATTTGTGTTGGATCCGTTTCATCTACGTGACAGTGTTCATCATAATATATTTATGCCGTGTACTGGGTGGCCGAATATTAAGTACAAAGGTAGTGGTAGTAAGTATCATATCTAGTAATACAGTCAGGGAATTGTACCCCTCAGTTACAATGTCCCTTAGGATTAAATAAAGGTTGCATGAAAGAATCTGATCTATAGGGCCAAAATGCTTTATTTATTTTAGAATTTAGTACCATTGATACTTGTGCCCCTTGTTTCACCAGGCTAAAGATCACCTATGCACATATGCACACACACACACACGCACGCACGCACGCACGCACGCACGCACGCACGCACGCACGCACGCACGCACGCACACACACACACACACACACACACACGCCTGGCATTTTCTTTTGTTCATTTAAATACCAAGAAGGCAGGACAAAACACCATTACTGGACCCAATGTGGCGTGACCGCTCCCTGATCAGTGGAGAGAGAGAAGTAAGGGGAGATATGTAAGGGGCATTACCGCTCATTTTCTCGGGCTGCTCCGATAACGTTTAACCAGCAAATTGCTTTGTCTGGAGCCTTGCTAGCTTCGCGTAGCGCTACTACAGCGACTGAATGTAGAGGCGAGCTAGACCTGGAGTTAGCTGCATGGCCCGTAGAATACACTGAATGTAGAGGCCAGCTAGACCTGGAGTTAGCTGCATGGCCCGTAGAATACACTGAATGTAGAGGCCAGCTGGACCTGGAGTTAGCTGCATGGCCCGTAGAATACACTGAATGTAGAGGCGAGCTAGACCTGGAGTTAGCTGCATGGCCCGTAGAATACACTGAATGTAGAGGCCAGCTAGACCTGGAGTTAGCTGCATGGCCCGTAGAATACACTGAATGTAGAGGCCAGCTAGACCTGGAGTTAGCTGCATGGCCCGTAGAATACACTGAATGTAGAGGCCAGCTAGACCTGGAGTTAGCTGCATGGCCCGTAGAATACACTGAATGTAGAGGACAGCTGGACCTGGAGTTAGCTGCATGGCCTGTAGAATACACTGAATGTAGAGGCGAGCTAGACCTGGAGTTAGCTGCATGGCCCGTAGAATATACTGAATGTAGAGGCCAGCTAGACCTGGAGTTAGCTGCATGCCCTGTAGAATACTAATTAACGTTCAGTGGCTTAGCCATACTGAGCTAACCACATCTATCAGCATTGGTAGCAGCTACGCTTAGAGATTTGAAGCCATCATATGCCATGTAACAACATGCTAGCTTAATTACCTGCCTTTTAAGCCACACACATTAGCTCCGTGCTGGGTAAGCCTCATGTGTTAGCGTTAGCAACCAGTGAACTTATACGAGTGCTCTGAGCTAAACTAGCAGCTGTTAGGGAATTGAACCCGATCAATGAATGTAGACAATCAGGTGAACTCAGTTGATAAGGTAAAGTTGATTAGCTTACATGGAAACCAGGAGAATTGGCGTGGAGAGACCCGGCGAAAAGCCCCTAAACGGGCTCTTCTCACAAGGGAAAAACGGTGGTCTATATAGGTCAAAGAATAATAATAATAATGCAGGACTTTTTAGAAGTCTTTATTCGGCATGCAGGACACACATGCAATGGGCGGCACACACACACAGGAACACACACACACACATGCATTTTTGGGTCGCCGATGCGATTGGATCGGCATCTATTGATCTCAGGGAATGTATTCCCAGTGTCAGAAATATTGTGTCTGTTACTAGGCTTGAGAAAATTGTGATGAACCAAAGGAGAATATATTTTTTTTCTTTTTTCATCTTTGACGGTGAATAACACCAAGCTAAGAATGACCAGACATGAAAAAAATAATTATGGTCTATATAGGTCAAAGAAGAGGGACAATTGGATTGTATGGGGGGGGGGGGTCTGAGTTAGGGGATGGAGAGGGTAGGCTTGGCCCTAGATCGGGGTTGGAGGGTGGTTCTATGAGGGGGGAGGGGTTGTATTTAGGAGAAGGAGCTGGGGGGGGGGGGTATGGGTAGAGCCATATGGAATCCGCGATCACGGAATCGCGGACGGAATCGCGGAATTGAGCAATACAAATGGAATCAACTATAAAAAAACTAATAAAAAAACAACGTTTTTTTTTTTTTACTTTTTTTTTTATGTTGTGGGACTTGTACATCACTTTGTTCAACTTTGTCAGTGCTGTAAAGTTTAAACCTTTTAAAATCTTAGACAAAAAAAACACTTTGCTTTCATGAAATATCGTAAGCCGTCATTTGAGGCTTTATAAAAGCAGCATAATGAACACAAATCTGTCAGTGCCGAGTCCGACCTCATCTTAAATAACAAACAGCATTGCTTGTTGTAGTTAACAAAGAGAGGCAGAGTTGATTTTGCAAAAATATATATAATTATTATTATTTTTTTTAAATAATCAAAATTTATTTTCATATTCGAATCCCATGCCCATCGAACGAAGCTTCGAAGTATTTAAGACAGCCCTATTAAATGGACTGTTATATCTTATTAAATTGTGGACATTTATTCATTCCCACTTATTAGACACTATTTCTGATGGTAAAATGAGCGTACAAAGCAAAATAATTCAGAATTCTGAAATATTAAAACGGAAAAAACGGAATTTGGAAAGAAATTCAATGGAATTTGGAAAAAAATTAAACGGATTTCATATGGCTCTAGGTATGGGTTTCAGGTGAGGGGGACGAGGTAAGGAAGGGGGGTGGGGTGAGTTAGTGGGAGACGATAGGTGGGTGGATGGGGGAGGGTAGACAGGGGTATACAGTAGGCTGTCTGTGGGAGGGGGGGGGGGGGGGGGGGGGGGGGGGTTACAATTGGGATGGCGGGGGGATATACAATTATTCCACACAGCCCAACCAGAGCGAGCTGGCATGACACCCGATCCATCTTCCATATGCCACACAATATAGACTATACCTCTGGTCCCCTATCGTACAGAGGACAATAAAAAAGGCCAATATGAGAGGAATTGTCTTTTATGTGAGCCCATAACGGTTAAGACCCTGTGCCTGCCTCTGCGGATAGTTATCACAAACATAGCTGCTGACACGTTACAAACAAGGGGCTCAGAAAGACGCCTCTCGATAAGCACATAACCCGACCGCGGCTCGCGCCATGGAGGACTGGAAATGGTGACTTGGCACTTTCTGGTGAGAGAGATACGAGGCTAGAGATTAAATCAACAGTATATCGTGGATTCACAAGGTTTATGGCTCGGCATAATGTGAAAACTATAAACTAGCAGACGAGAGGACATGCCTGTCGTTTTATGAACGTGAACATACGGCGATCTGCCAGCGTTAATTACCGCGGCGGCACGTTTCATTTAATTCCGGTATCTATCTGTCAACGCTCGGATTGCTGCGTCGTCAGGCCTCTCTCTTCCGACTCTCTGCTCTGTGAGTCGACGCGACTGAGCTCTCTCTCTCTCTCTCCGAGAGGGAGATGTTGACGGCCGTCCAAAGCGTGAGCTGCCTTTGGAGATATCAGAGCAAGCGAGGCACGTCAGCAACGCGGCAGATAATACTCCAGCCAAGATGTCAAACAGCATCAGCAATAAGCAACTGCCACAAACAAACTCGGCTGCTGCCAAACAATAAAAGATGTAAATAATGTACTAATCGACCAGAGGAAAAAACCTACATAAGGTACATTATGTTATAGCCATAAGTAATATATTTACTAAGGCTGTCAATCTATTAAAATATTTAATCTGATTAATCGCATGATTGTCCATAGTTAACTCGAGAGTCGCGATTAATCGCAAATTAATCGCATATTTTTTATCTGTTCTAAATCTACCTTAAACTGATCTTTTTCAAGTTTTAATACTCTTACCAACATGAGAGTCGACAAATGCTTGCTTTATGCAGCCATTTAACACAAAAGGATGACCCTCATGCATTGCAAATTTGCATCAAATTCAAAACAGAGTGATGCACAAAATAACTTAAAAAAATTAATAAAGTGTGCATGAAATAATAGGGGAAAGAAAACGTTAGGAACTCGTTACATTCACCCACACAAGGGCTGAGGACTCACACACCCCCCCTATCTCTCTCTCACACACACACTCTCCCAGCTCTCTCTCACCCCCCCCCCTCTCTATCTCTCTCTCTCTCTCTCTCTCTTTCTCTCTCTCTCTCTCTCTCTCTCTCTCTCTCTCTCTCTCTCTCTCTCTCTCTCTCTCTCTCTCTCTCTCTCTCTCTCTCTCTCTCTTTCTCTCACACACCCACACACTTTGAGTCAAGAAACAAACATAGTATCAATGAGAGTATCAATAATACACCTGAGTTAATAACGTGTTAACTTTGACAGCCTTAGTTATAGCCATAAGTAATATATTTACATATTGTATAGGCCAGTGGTGCCCAACCAGTCGATCAACCAGATCGCGGGCTGATTTCAAGTAGATCTCGATTAATAAAATTAGATTATAAATTTTGTATTTATTTTAAATTTTTTTGAAAATCAACTCTGCCTCTCCTTGTTAACTACAACATGCAATGCTGTTTGTTATTTAAAGGTCAACCTCCACGTTGTATTTTTGTTCAATAAACAATGTGGACTAGGCCAACAGTGACTTTCATGAAGAATTGGAAAAAAAAGTATTGAAATTGACCCAGTTTTAGCGTTTTTATCAAAACATTTTGTCTGCCCAACACAATCAACATGCACATGCATATTTTAATCAATGGTTTATAACGTGCACGTGTAATGTCGTCACAACAGGTATTGGTCACCAGGGGGCTCTCCAGGGGGCGCTGAGAGTCACACAGCTAGTGGCAGGCAGAGAGCCTTGCTACCATAGATATATGCTTGCTACTGCTAGCCGAATGGAAATGTATCTGTTTCACCTCACTATTGCTCCATGATTATAGCCATCCATCCATCTCTAAAGCTAACCACTATTTGTAAAAGCCACAACCACGTTACCATATTTGTAATAATGTAAATCATTGTGTCGTCGTTGTACACATATTGTGTTTATAACGTTAGTAGATAACATAGCTTAGCTTGGTAGCTATTGTGCTAACAACATATCCCGACATCCGGCTCGCTGGCCGGCATGAACGGCCGACCCAAAATGGTTCTCTCCTCTCTGTACACCCCGACCCGTCCCCACGGGTGCCCTGCCGGGGGGCCCATGGACGCGACGGCGGCGGCAGCCGCAGGGCGCCCGAGCCCGCAAAGGCTAGTGTTACACGATAGCTATGAGCTAACTAGCGCTGCGGGCTCGCTGTTGTCGAGTCCACAAGCTTCACTCGGTGCATCAGTCACGAAAGGGGCTATGATGAGCTTGGCAAGCCAGAGTAAAACACAGTTTTCATTCAATCAATCAATAACAACATTAACCAGACTCTCGTTGTGTCTATTATGCTAACGCTAACGTTACCTCATTGTGTCTATTCTACACAGATAGCCTCTCGTGTCTATCTGCTAACGTTAGCATTAGGCTAACTAACGTTACGTCCCTAACCCCCAACAACAAGCGTAACTAATCAGCGATCTTTTTGTCAGACTAAACTCTCCGCTCGGTGGCAAATTGTGTTGATGTCGGTTTTGTTTCATCAATAAATGAGGCAGAATACACAGTGACTGTATCCTTTTTTATTGCACTTGTTTCTTGCTGCAAACATACAAAAGACATCCTACGCGAGACATTAAAGATGGCGGCGTTCTGTTTTCGTTCAGACTCTCCAAACAGTGACGTCACGCGTCTCTCTTCTGACCAATCAGTGGTCTGCAGTTTTTCACGTGTCATTTCTGGAGCTTTGCGGCGTTTGATAAGCTTTTTTTATTCGCGCGTGCATGTTATTCGTGCGTGGACCTTTTTAACTCTTTCAGAGTGGCATTTCCGGTGTCAAATGGAAAAAAATAAATAATGAAATTATATACCAATGATGTAAACTACCCATCATTGATCAGTAGGGTTTAACCTAGAGGTTGGGCTTTAAGATGAGGTCGGACTCGGCACTGACAGATTTGTATTCATTATGCTGCTTTTATAAAGCCTCAAATGATGGCTTACAATATACAATTTTGGCTGGTAGCTCTCGGCTAGGTGGTAAATTAAAAAGTAGATCTTGGTTCAAAAACGGTTGGGCACCCCTGGTATAGGCAATGTACAATGTATATGGCTGCATTTATATAGCGCTTTTATCCAAAGTGCTTTACAATTTGTTACTCACATTTTACCCGTTCACTCACACAGTGGCAACAGTGGCTCAGGAGGTAGACCAGTCGTCTGGCAATCAAAGTTTGATTCCCGCTCCTCCCGGGCAGCGTGTTGAAGTGTCCCTGATGAGCAGGTTGGCACCTTGCATGGTCGCCTCCGCCGTTGGTGTGTGAATGTGTGAGTGAACGGGTCAAATGTGAGGAACAAATTGTAAAGCGCTTTGGATAAAAGCTGTTATATATAAATGCAGCCATTTACCATTTACATTCACACACCGACGGCGAAGGCAATCATGCAAGGTGCCAACCTGCTCATCGGGAGCAATTAGGCGTTAAGTGTCTTGCTCAAGGACACTTCGACACGCTGCCCGGGAGGAGTGGGAATCGAACCGGGGCTCCACTTCCCGAGACACTGTCACCCACAATGTATATGTTTTACAAATGAGTACATAATATTACTTATTCAAACACTTTGCGAAAATAGTATTGTAAAGGCCAAATGAGTGTTTTTGTTATAGATTATTATTATTAGTATTATTATTATCATTATTGTTATTATTATTTCAAGTTCAAGTTCAAGTTCTTTAATAGTTGTCATACAGAAGTACAGAATACTTTCATACAAAATGCTTCTTACTGTTACGCTCCAGAGACTGTGCTAGACAAGATAGTATCAAATAACATAATATAGCATGTAATTTAGAAGAAGAAAAATGAGGTCACAGTGTTCGGTATAGACATATGTACAATGTTCTGAGTTACCATATAATATACAATACTATGCAGTGTACTAATGTACAGTACTATCTAGTGCAAAGCAGAAATGGGATGAGGTACAATTTTAGGTACAATTTACAGTAAGGTGTACGAGTTGTAGTGCAATCCTTCATCAATAAATATAAAGTGTGGGGAGTGGGTGCTACAGTGTGTTTGTTTAAAGTGGGTGTGTGCTATAAAGTGTGTGGAGTGGGTGCTACAGTGTGTTTGTTTAAAGTGAGTGTGTGCGTGTGGATGTGTGTGCTATGTGCGTTTGGTGGTTGTTGTTGTGTAGTGTTCATTCATTGTTCGTTTAGCAGCCTGATGGCCTGGGGATAGAAGCTTCTTCTGAGTCTTTCTGTGCTCGCCTTGAGACTCCGGTATCGCTTGCCTGACCGCAGCAGTTCAAAGAGGCAGTTGTTCGGGTGACTGGAGTCTTTAATGATTCTCTTAGCCTTGCCCTTGCAACGCTTGTTGTAAATGTTCTGGAGGGTGGGGAGCCCCCCTCCAATTGTGCGTTCGGCTGAACGTGTCACTCTTTGTAGTCTGCTTCGGTCTTGTGCAGTGCTATTCCCAAACCAGGAGGTGATGTTGCCGGTCAAGATGCTCTCTATTGTACATGAGTAGAAGTTCTTAAGGATCTTCTGACTAACTTGGAACTTCCTTAGGCGCCTGAGGAAGTAGAGGCGTTGTCGTGCCTTCTTCACAACACTGTCAATGTGTGTGGTCCATGTCAAGTCCTCGGATATGTAGGCTCCGAGGTACTTAAAGCTGTTGACTCTCTCAACCGGTGCCCCGTCGATGCTGAGGGGGCTGTAGTCCTTGACCCCCGACCTCCTGAAGTCCACAATCATCTCCTTTGTTTTGCTGCCGTTCAGGGAGAGGCTGTTTTCCTAGCACCATCCCGCCAGGACCTTGACCTCTTCCAGGTAGGCCCTCTCGTCGTTGGCAGAGATCAGGCCCACCACCACTGTGTCGTCAGCAAATTTGATGATTGTATTGCTACTCCGCTGAGCCACACAGTCGTGTGTGTACAGGGAGTAGAGGAGGGGACTCAGAACACAGCCCTGGGGGGCCCCTATGTTGAGGGTGATGGATGAGGAGGTACAGTTGCCTGCTCTCACCACCTGGGGTCCTTTCCAATAGAAGGATATGATTTATGGGAATGTTATGATTATCTGTGTAACCAGTTGGGTGGACTCTGTTGTACTGTGGGTGGATCACCTGCACCTGTCAGGTGGATCACCACAGCGCGGCGGAGATCATTAAATGGGTGATAGGAACCAGCTGTGGGGCTGTAGCCACGGGGAAAGCATATCATTTTCTGACCGCTTTAGGACGCTTAGGATCGTTTAGAACATTTTAGATAGTCTCTGAACCATTATAGGAAATAGGATCGCTTTGATCACCTCTCCCATGTAACCCATAAATGTTCTAAATAAATCGGATATCACGTTGGTATCTGATAACGGAACTCAAGGTGTGGAGACGATTATTTGGATGGAGCGCGTACGGAATCACTCCCCGACTACCATTGGAAGCGGACCCAGGCAGAGGCCGCTATAAGTATATCTTATGACATGAGTCTTAGAGAAAATCTGGCATAGCTACCTCTTTGACCACAGTTGTCATTAATTGTCTCCTTAATTAGTGCATAACGTTTAACGTTTGCAAATAATAAACAGCGACCTCTTGGCAAACACACAGTTACTCAACTCCAACCCGCACATCAGACCAAAATGAAAAATGTAAACAAAGTTCAACACCAAGCGGGGCTCTTTTGCCTAGAGGTAGCTGTTTTGACAACATTACAGAGTCTACCTTTAATCTAAACTACAACATGCAAGGTAACCTGTAGAGTTGTTCCGATACCGATACCAGTATCGGAAATGCCGCCGATACTGCCTAAAATGCTGGTATCGGTATCGGCGAGTACCCTCTAATTCTGCGCTCCGATACCATATGACGTAATTTATCAACAACACTGCGGTCTGCTGAGTGAGCATTATAAAACAAACGTGTTTTTAACCGACCGTGAATTAAAGTGTCAATGCCATTTGTCATTTTAACAGCAGATACTTTCTTAAAATGCCATCGTCCTGACAGAGCGCTGTTGACGGGGAGCTCTGATGGGTTCGCTTGGTGGTGTTATTAGCATTGAACAGCTAACCGAAAGCTAGCGTTAACTAACGTTAAAGTTTTAGTTTTAACGTTACTGTAACTGAGGGGTACAATTCCCTGACTGTATTACTAGATATGATACTTACTACCACTACCTTTGTACTTAATATTCGGCCACCCAGTACACGGCATAAATATATTATCATGAACACTCTCACGTAGATGAAACGGATCCAACACAAATGTACGAATTAGAAACAGGTCTTTATTTCCTACACAGCGATGGTGTGTAGAATAAGAACTTAATCACTTAATTACATTTATGAATTGAAATAGTATGCACTTTTATGGCAAGGAGTATTCGTCGGTATATCAATAGATAATGTCCAATCTCTGAAGGCGCAGGTGGTAAATATACGACCTGGAATAGTTAAGGAATAACAGCAATGATACTTTAATGATTATAGGCTGGATACACTAGAGGGGGTTAATCCGGTCGCTTGTAAGCCGACAGGAGTAGGAGGGGGGGGGGGGGTAGAATCCAGCTGCCTCGTCCGGCCAAGGGTATCCCAGGTGAACCCACTGTAGTGCCGTTCAATGCGCCGGCGATCCTTGGACCACAGATGAAAGCAGGTGGACTCTTTGTGGGCCGGCTCTCTCCGGTCCACGGGGGAGATATGTGGAGAGACCTCGTCTTGCAGAGCGTCTCCTCACCTTGCGTCCTCTCCAGGGGGGGGGGTTCCAACACACGGTAGTGTCGGGGGTCTTTATCCATAGAATAATCAAAGTATCCAAAGCATAATCCGTGCCTGGGAAGGCGGGCTGTCGTCGGTAGAATAATCCGGTATACAGGTCCACTCGCTCGTCGGCTCTGGGGCTCCTCGGGTGCAGCTTCACATAGGGTCAACCACCCTGGGTAAGCAGCCAGTTCTCTGCCCGAAACGATGGGGTACTGACTACGGTAGTATTCTCACCGCACGAAGCACTATATATTAACAGACTATTATTAGCTTAATAGACTACGTCCAACTCGACGATATAGTGCCAAATATGACTATTCAAATATTAATATACACGATGTCTCAATACCGATGGTAGGCCGAACTTGGCCTTACTCCCACACGTGGCATCGCGGGGAGGCTTTACGTCTGTGACTCTATTGGAGGGTAAGAAACTGGACTGAAAAGAAAGTCCTACTTTAGTAGCGCAGTATATATACGCACTATGAACAAATAGTCCCATTAGTGGTGCGGTAGCCAAATTCCTACGCGGAACTAGGACTTGTTCGTACATGTCGAGCGGTACGTTTGAACTGGGTCTGAGGGGTATGGCAGCCTGGCACCAAGGTCTCGACCAATAGTAGAATGGAGACTATTATGGGATGTTCAGTAGGCTAGAATGGATATTCAATGCATATTGTACAAGGAATATACAAGGGATATCAGGGAATATTAGAGAATATACAAATACAATTAAATATATATATATAAATAAATATATATATTCGGTTTAATCTGGCCCTTCACAACAGCCACCCCCTGAATAGGTCCCAGACCTAATCAGTTAAACAGAGACAGATTAATCGCGTTGTCTATTTACACATAAGGGTTTGCTGTAGGGGTCAGTCAACTTCACAAAGTCATAGGGTTGTAGGGTCATGGTCATCATCGATTGTGTCTGGGAGTCGAGGCAGTTCTATGAGCCTTGCCACGGGACGGGTGTAAGTGCGACCCTGGACGAGCACTTCAGCTGCTCGGACCTTGCCGTCGGCACCGGTGATCACTTTGCTTACGCGGCCGGCCGGCCACATAGCTCTGGGCAGTGATTGATCAATAATCATGACGACTGTTCCTTCTGTCAAATTGTCTCTCTCCTTTACCCACTTCTGGCGGGTCTGTAGAGACGGTAGGTAGTGCAGTAGGAAACTGTTCCAAAACTTGTCGGCTAATACTTGGCTGTACCTCCACATTCGTCGGCCGTTCGCTTCTTCAGGCCGGTACATTGTCTGGGGTAATGTGGGATCTAGCCGCCCCATCAGGAGTGTGTTGGGGGTAACTGGGTCGATATCCGCCACATCACTGGAGACATATCCGAGGGGCTTCGAGTTAAGTACTCCCTCAATCTCCGTGAGGACTGTCATTAGGACTTCTTCCGCCACAGTCTGGGCCCCAAGTACTGCGTACAGGGCTGTCTTTATGGAGCGCACTTCTCGTTCCCAAGTGCCACCGAAGTGGGGTGCGTTTGGGGGGTTGAATTGGAAATCAACCTGTGCTGGAGCGAGGTGGGTCTTAAGTTCTGGGCCCATAGCTTGGAAGCTCTCTCTCAGCTCTCTTTCGCCGCCTTGGTTTTGGGCCCGCAAGTAGGCTACTGATCCGTATGCGACCTCTGAGGCGTCACTGAAGACGTGTAAGTCCATTTTACATGTCTCTGGCCTCACCTTGGGTGGGAAGTAGCTTCGGCGCATATTAACGCCTGGGAGTGAGTGGAGCTCCATCTCCCACTCTCTCCAGGTGGATGCAAGGTGTGCGGGAATGGGGTCGTCCCAGCCCTGGTCCTTGTCCCACAATGCTCGTACAATCATTTTTGCCCTGGTGGTGTACGGTAGAATACATCCTAGCGGGTCATATTGTCGGGCGAGTGTTGTGTACACACTCCGTCTGGTGGTCGGCGCCGCCGCCGGCCTTCCCTGCTCCGTAGTCAGGGGCTTGTGTCTGTAGTGAAGCGAATCTGTTTTGAATCGCCACACCAATCCCAGGGTCATCTCCTGGGCTTCTCCCGGGATTGTAGCCATCCAGGTCTTGCTGCTGGCTGCCTTGTCCTCGGAGGAGAGGCTGCGCAGTACTTGCGGATCGCTGCTGGCCCACTGCCTGAGATCAAAGCCGCCTTTGATCAATGAGGCGCAGAGTTTAATCAGGAGAGCCTCGGCTTCTTCCTGGGTTGAAAGGCTTTGTAGACAGTTGTCTACGTAGAAGCTGTTCTTTACGCTGTGTCGGACCTCTTCGTCCGCTGCTGGGTCCTCTGCTACATGTTTCTGTAGTGCAAATGTCGCACAGCAGGGGCTGCACGTCGTTCCGAAGGGGAGGACTTCCCATTGGTAGATGGCTGGGTGCTCATCTCCTGGCTTCTCTCTCCATAGGAACCGTAACAGGGGCTTGTCCGCCTCTACTAATCTCACCTGCAGGAACATTCCTTTAATGTCCCCGCTGATGGCCACCTTTTCCTGGCGGAAGCGGAGTAGAACGCCGAGTAGGGAGGGGCCGAGTGTGGGACCGGGCAGTAACTCTTTATTCAGATTTTGGGATCCGATCTGGTAGCTGCAGTTAAATACTATGCGGTCTTTACCGTTGTGATGGACCTTGTGGTGGGGCACGTACCACGATTCAGTGGTCTGGTCAGCCTCTTTAATGTCCATCTTTGTGACGTGTCCCGCTGTGATGAGCTTCTCAATCTCAGCGCGGTATACACTCTCTTGGGCGGGGTTCTTGGCTAAGCGCCGCTCCGTGTTCAGCAGGTACCGTTCTATGGCGTCTGTCTTGGCGTGGAAAGTAGGTATTCCTTCTCGCCGCAGGAGTGGCGTGGCGTATCTCAACACGCCGTTGACCGGGACTCTCTTGGTCCCTGTCTCGAGGAGGTGAATGGCGTAAATGTCATCTTTAGAGCGAATGTCTTTCTTTCCATTCTTAAAGGGCATTTGTTCCAAGCTCCATAGCCGCTCTACGTGTTGCAGGAGTGCGGTTTCTCCCTCTGTGACTCGGGAGTGGAGACATCTAGTGGCTGTACTTCGGTTGAGAGATTTGGCGAGCGGGCCTTGGAGAGTCCATCCCAAACGGGTCTCGACTGCTGCAGGACAGCCTCGGGGTCCGGTATGAACCCGGTCTATCGGGACAATGAGGTCTGCATGGTCGGAGCCTATCAACAGGGTCGGCATAGCATTGTCTATGAGCGGGATCGGTAACTTGCGCAGATGTGCATATTTCTCCATCAGCTTGGCGACGGGGTATGTGTACCGCGACAGTCCTATTTCTTGGCTGGTGAAAGCGTCTGCAATCTGGTACCGTCGCTCAGGCTGGCCGCTTGCTGCGATAGAGAATGAGACATTCTCGCCCTTTATCGTCTTCAAATCTCGTCTTATTGTCCGAATTGTCATTTGGGTTTCGCTTCCCCGCAGCCCTAGCTGGGCCGCAGCGGAGGCGAGCAGCAGGGTCTTCTCTGACCCGTCATCGAGGACGGCGTAAGTGTCCAGGACTTTATTCTGGTAGCTTAGTGTCACACGCACTACTTTTAGGAGTACTCGGGCTCCACTGCTGCTGGCGGGATCGATGTACATGACGCTCGCTTTGCGGCTGGATGGTGCAGGTGAAGGGCGCCGTCTGTTACTGTCGTGAAGTATGTCCAGATGGGCTCCATCGCACTTGGTGCACCTTTTCTTTAAGCGGCATTCGGCTGCCATGTGTGAGCGCGCACAGCGAAAACAGCGCTTGTTGGACTTTATCCATTGACCTGCTTCCTCCGCGTTCAGCTTGGGGAAGGAGTCACATTGCGCTAGCCAGTGTTCTTTCTCACAGTAGGGGCACACTATCTTCCACTTCTCCGTTCTGGAGGGGGTACTGTGGCTCCTGCTGCTCGGTACTGACTCCGATTGGTGCATCACAGTCACCGATCTTCTTCCATCATTTAGTCGTCTGGTTCCTTCTCTGGAGCCAGGGGTGCTCCGTCCGAATGTATCTAGCCGTAGGCTGCTGACTTCTCTCGCCAGGAAGTCTGCTAGATCGAGGAGGTTCGGTTCGGGGCCATTCGGGTCTCTGTGGTCCCTCTGCCGCCTAAAGCGCTCCTGACGAGCGGGCGGCAGCTTCTCCAGGATCCTTTCCACATTTGAGTTGGCGTAAAGTTCATACTTCCCCTTCTCTCTTTGCGCTCCCAACATCCCTACCAGGGACTGCACTCTGATGGACAGGTCGTCCAGTGCTCGATTGTCTATTGCTGGGGGTAAGCGGTCGATGTGTCGGATCTCCTGGATCACGTAATCCCATATGCGCCCATACCTCTGGTCCAATGCTACCAGCGCTGCTGTGTATGGGGTGGTGGAAGTCGCGTAGGCGAGCGCTATATTATGTGCGCGGGGCACCTTTAAGTGCTGCAGTAGGATGGCGTATTTGTGGCGTTCATCCAATACATCCACCAACATGGTCTCCAGACACATGCGGAGTTCTGTATACTGGGCCCGGTTCTCTTGGGTGAAGTCGGGTACCATAGGCGTGCCAATGTCTGACGCTGACTGTGGATACATCGGCGAGCGTTGGGGGAGAGGCCTCCTAGGCGAGTCTCCTCCCGCTCCTTGGTATGGGCTGGTACCGGCAGTGTACCATGGCCCGCTTGTCCAGGTGCTGTTCCTCGGTGCGGGTCGTGCGTCGTGCTCACCCGTGTATAGAGTCGGGGGTCTGTAGCGCAGCTCCGCGGGAGTATAGCCTGGGCTGTACCGGACCTCCTGGTCCGGTAGAGTACTGTGCTGTCTTCGGGCGTGGTTCTCCTCCTCTTCCTCTTCGTCTTCAGTTAGGTCATCCAGTGCTTGTAGTCTCTGGTTTAGCCTCTCCACAGGATATGCTGCTCCTTCCCGGTTGCTAGGTCTCGCTTGGACCGGTGGGGGGAGGTGGTCTGTGGGGGGTATAGACCTCGTCTGTTGGTCAAGTTCAGGGTTGTTTACTCGGCTAGGGGATGCCGCCCTGGAGGTGTGTCTAGACGAGTTCCTGGAGCCTCTGGCGGAGGGAGAGGGTGTTGTCCGTCTGATCAGCTGTTCTATTAGTTGCGCTTGCTGTCTGTCGCGCTCTGCGTCCCGTAGAGCACCAGCAGCTGCTCGCTGGCTGTCTGCTCGGTCTCGGGCCACATTCTCTTCCATCTGAATGCGTCTTATTTCCAGGCGTATGTGCTCTTCTTCGCTCCGTTGCTGTAGCTGCAATCGATCGCGTTCACCCTGGAGTCTATCGCGTTCAGTAGAGGCTTTCAGGCTGACGAGGAATGCCTGCTGTAGGGTCCTCTCTGCCTCGCTGGGAGAAGGCGGTTGTATAGGGGAGCCTTCCCTCGGGGTACTCCTTGCGGAGCCTTGGAGCTCTATCTCCACGGTGCTCTCCCCGTCTTCTTCCGTGCCGAGTTCTCTCTCGGTAGCGTTGTATTCCTCCCGGGACTCATCGGGGACTACTTCTTCAGTACTGGCGGGGTGTGAAGTCATGTCTGGTTCCCACTGGTCCCCACCGTGAACTTGGTCTGTTACATTAGAGCCCGTAGGGGCCTCTATGGTCGGGGTAGTCTGGGCGTTGGGGTTAGACATACTTTTACTTTCTAGTTTTACCGCGTTTACTGTTAGTAGAAGACTAGGTTGTTGACTGACAGCGTAAGCCTCTAAGTACTGAGGGAGCCGTCGTTCGCGCTGCGGGCGTTGGTTAGGAGGATCGTTTCGTGGAGTGTTCATCATAGGCCATTTCAATATTAATAACACTATATTAATATTACACTAATTACCCTCCGGCTCGAAGGACCAATTGTAACTGAGGGGTACAATTCCCTGACTGTATTACTAGATATGATACTTACTACCACTACCTTTGTACTTAATATTCGGCCACCCAGTACACGGCATAAATATATTATCATGAACACTCTCACGTAGATGAAACGGATCCAACACAAATGTACGAATTAGAAACAGGTCTTTATTTCCTACACAGCGATGGTGTGTAGAATAAGAACTTAATCACTTAATTACATTTATGAATTGAAATAGTATGCACTTTTATGGCAAGGAGTATTCGTCGGTATATCAATAGATAATGTCCAATCTCTGAAGGCGCAGGTGGTAAATATACGACCTGGAATAGTTAAGGAATAACAGCAATGATACTTTAATGATTATAGGCTGGATACACTAGAGGGGGTTAATCCGGTCGCTTGTAAGCCGACAGGAGTAGGAGGGGGGGGGGGGTAGAATCCAGCTGCCTCGTCCGGCCAAGGGTATCCCAGGTGAACCCACTGTAGTGCCGTTCAATGCGCCGGCGATCCTTGGACCACAGATGAAAGCAGGTGGACTCTTTGTGGGCCGGCTCTCTCCGGTCCACGGGGGAGAGATGTGGAGAGACCTCGTCTTGCAGAGCGTCTCCTCACCTTGCGTCCTCTCCAGGGGGGGGGGTTCCAACACACGGTAGTGTCGGGGGTCTTTATCCATAGAATAATCAAAGTATCCAAAGCATAATCCGTGCCTGGGAAGGCGGGCTGTCGTCGCTAGAATAATCCGGTATACAGGTCCACTCGCTCGTCGGCTCTGGGGCTCCTCGGGTGCAGCTTCACATAGGGTCAACCACCCTGGGTAAGCAGCCAGTTCTCTGCCCGAAACGATGGGGTACTGACTACGGTAGTATTCTCACCGCACGAAGCACTATATATTAACAGACTATTATTAGCTTAATAGACTACGTCCAACTCGACGATATAGTGCCAAATATGACTATTCAAATATTAATATACACGATGTCTCAATACCGATGGTAGGCCGAACTTGGCCTTACTCCCACACGTGGCATCGCGGGGAGGCTTTACGTCTGTGACTCTATTGGAGGGTAAGAAACTGGACTGAAAAGAAAGTCCTACTTTAGTAGCGCAGTATATATACGCACTATGAACAAATAGTCCCATTAGTGGTGCGGTAGCCAAATTCCTACGCGGAACTAGGACTTGTTCGTACATGTCGAGCGGTACGTTTGAACTGGGTCTGAGGGGTATGGCAGCCTGGCACCAAGGTCTCGACCAATAGTAGAATGGAGACTATTATGGGATGTTCAGTAGGCTAGAATGGATATTCAATGCATATTGTACAAGGAATATACAAGGGATATCAGGGAATATTAGAGAATATACAAATACAATTAAATATATATATATAAATAAATATATATATTCGGTT
The DNA here is from genome assembly GCF_963971535.1 of Notolepis coatsorum. NCBI lineage: Eukaryota > Metazoa > Chordata > Actinopteri > Aulopiformes > Paralepididae > Notolepis > Notolepis coatsorum. The sequence continues at coordinate 75,001,440 of NC_140165.1, forward strand.
TAATCTGGCCCTTCACAACAGTTACCTTGGCTAAAGTTGGGGCTATTCATAATCCAGCAATAATGGCTGCAGACCTGCAAGCAAAGTACAGCAAGTTGGCAAAGGAGTATTCCAAGTTAAATCACATTTTCACCAGTAACGTTACAGTCTTTCCATCTACCGGTAGCTCATGCTAGCTAACCTAGCTCACGTTAACGTCGTCACTGATCGACCACCTCGCGTACACAATTAATGACATGTTGCGGACAGCCATATCGGTGACAATGTTTAGCTTTTAGTGCCAAATGATAAGAGTCTGAGGCGGAGTCTCAAAAGAGAATGTTGAATATTTATTGTGCAAAAATCCCAACAGAGCCTCTGCTACTTAAACAGAGCCTTGTGGAAGCAAGTGCAGCAACGAATAATGTCTGTGTGGAACTAATGTGCCAACAACCTTTCCGTGGGTGAACTCATTGAGATAGTTTTCAATTACTGATACTAATACTAATCTATACAATCACCTGTTGTTGAATAAATACCATTACTTTATAGTTATTACTAAAAAAAAACAGTATATATAAAACAGTAGCTGTATAAAAAAAAGTTTTATAATTTATGTAATTTATTTAATTTAAATTTTTTTGCACTGGTATCGGATCAGTATCGGTATCGGCCGATACCCAAAGCTTAGGTATCGGAATCGGATCGGGAAGGAAAAAATGGTATTGGAACATCTCTAGTAACCTGTAATCAAATGAAGACATATAGCCATAGGCGGAGTTTGAACTTGACGCCAGGGGGTGCGACTGCTTGGTGAACTCTATCCGCGCGCCCGCGCAGCGGGCGCCCGTGATTTTTTTTGACCTTTATTTTATTATTTTAGCGTTTTTACAATGCCCTAACCCCTAATTTTTTATTTTATTTAGGTAGTACAGCAGCACACACACACACACACACACAGCACTACGGGGGATCATTTTTAACTGACTTAGGCTCTAATTATTATTATTCATAGAGACTCTCGAGCAATAATAATTATTACAGCCTCCATTTTTCGTGGACGAAAAATATACCAGGCTATAGATATCAATTTTCCCGAAATAACGCTACCTGCCTCGACAAAATTCGTGCATTGGTTATCCAGATACATTAATTATCATCTCAGAATAAGTGGCTTTGTATCGCGCTGCTGCTGCTGCTGCTGGCCGCGCGTTGCCGTTAACCCTTTCACTGCCACACTACAGAAGGTTCGCCTTATAATGTGACATGATTACTACTATAAAATGAATGTATTGTAAAACAAAACATAATAGAATTCAGATTTGTTTCTCACAATTATTATAATTTTATTAAAATAAAAATAATCTTGATTAAAAAAAAAAAAAAAAAAAAAAAAAGGGCAATTTCACCCCCGGCCACCAGGGGGTGCAATGCACCCCCTGCACCCCCATAAACTCCGCCCATGCATATAGCCTACCGTCAAGGAATTGTCATAGGATTTTGGTGACTAATGGATTGGAACACACAGAAAGACATCCTCACCTGTGAATGTAGTGCATATCAAAGACAAAAGCATATTTGTGAGCTTACTGCAATGCTGGAGATGTGCTCGTCGTTTTCAGAGAAATAGCAACACGGTATGAATGGTGACTAAACTAGTGATTGGTTGACTAAACTAGTGATTGGTTGACTAAACTAGTGATTGGTTGACTAAACTAGTGATTGGTTGACTAAACTAGGAATTGGTTCACCCGAATAGTGATTGGTTGACTAAACTAGTGATTGTTGGTTGACTAAACTAGCGATTGGTTGACCAAACTAGTGATTGGTTGACTAAAACTAGTGATTGGTTGACCAAACTAGTGATTGGTTGACTAAACTAGTGATTGGTTGAGCAAACTAGCGATTGGTTGACTACACTAGTGATTGGTTGACTAAACTAGTGATTGGTTGACTAAACTAGCGATTGGTTGACCCAACAAGCGATTGGTTGACCAAACTAGCGATTGGTTGACTAAACTAGCGATTGGTTGACCAACCCTTGTCGGTTTAACGACATAAACATTGTGAATGAGCCTGTGTTGATTTCCTAAGAGCTAATATGAATAGCTGAGAGGGAACAACCGTGGGTCAGGTCCCCTGGCAATGCAATCATCCCTGACGTTTGAAGGTTACTTTGAGTCCAGACAGAGGGAGACAAGAGCATTCTGTGACGTCATCATTACAAGTAATTTCATCATGACTTTATTGCACTGAAAATACATAACCTTGCGAGAGCATGCTGTTTTTACTTTCAAAATAATATAATTGATAATCACAACCTCATGACACTTTATAACCACAAACTAGAGACCTATGGCATTCTGGCAATGTATGGTTTTCCTAGGTATATTGACAATAAGGGAAGGGGGGGGGGGCTGAACAATTTCCAGAACAGAAGTGCTCGCCATCCAATCGCTGAAAAATGCAATTCTTACAGAAATCTCCAAACGTCAAAGGTCTTTGGTACAATTTGTCTGTGATGTTCCTCAAGGTGTTGGTGTGGTACTTCGGAGGTATTTTTCTTTACCATGTTTATCAATTCTCGATTGGTCAAAAATGGTTTCATTTAGCATCAAATCTGTGTAACAAATGGTATCAACCCAAAAATGGCTGCACTATGAGACATAATTTAGCTTCCATCATAAGGCTCTAAGCCCATGTTTCTCAAGTTTCTTTAATAGTTGTCATACAGAAGTACAGAATACTTTCATACAAAATGCTTCTTACTGTTACGCTCCAGAGACTGTGCTAGACAAGATAGTATCAAATAACATAGTATAGCATGTAATTTAGAAGAAGAAAATGAGGTCACAGTGTTCGGTATAGACATATGTACAATGTTCTGAGTTACCATATAATATACAATACTATGCAGTGTACTAATGTACAGTACTATATAGTGCAAAGCAGAAATGGGATGAGGTACAATTTAGGTACAATTTACAGTAAGGTGTACGAGTTGTAGTGCAATCCTTCATCAATAAATATAAAGTGTGGGGAGTGGGTGCTACAGTGTGTTTGTTTAAAGTGGGTGTGTGCTATAAAGTGTGTGGAGTGGGTGCTACAGTGTGTCTGTTTAAAGTGAGTGTGTGCGTGTGGATGTGTGTGCTATGTGCGTTTGGTGGTTGTTGTTGTGTAGTGTTCATTGTTCGTAGCGACAACCAGAACCTGCAGATTCCTCCTGAGCAACGTCAGAAGGATACGCCCCTTCCTGACAAAAGAAGCCACCCAACTCCTCGTCCAATCAACAGTCATCTCCCGCCTCGACTACTGCAACGCACTGCTAGCTGGCCTCCCGGCCACTGCCACCAAGCCTCTTCAACTCATTCAAAATGCAGCGGCCCGCCTGATCTCAAACCTACCGAAGTCAGCCCATGTCACCCCACTCCTTAGGGACCTGCACTGGCTCCCCATTGCTGCACGTATCCACTTCAAGGCCCTCGACCTAGCATACCGTGCGGCAAAGGGAACCGCTCCCGCCTACCTCCGGTCAATGGTCTCTAACTACACACCCTCAAGACCCCTACGCTCTGCGTCTTCTGGCCGCCTCAGATCTACTCCTATCCAAGCTCCCGGAGGGTCATCAAAGAGAAGCCGCCTATTCTCAGTCCTTGCCCCACAATGGTGGAATGAACTACCCATCCCAGTTAGGACAGCCGAATCCCGTCCAATCTTTCGCCGTCGACTAAAGACTCACTTCTTCAACCATTATCTGAAATAAAAAAAAAAAAAAAAAAAAAAAAAAAAATCTAACCCCGACTAACCTTAATGTCATGCACTTGTCCTAATAAACTAACCTACACTGTAACACGCAACACTTTGATGAACATTGTTACTCAGCTGATAGAGTTATACCCTTCTTGCTGTCTTGTCGCACAGAACTTGTAAGTCGCTTTGGGTAAAAGCGTCAGCTAAATGACTAAATGTAAATGTAAATGTAAATGTTTAGCAGTCTGATGGCCTGGGGATAGAAGCTTCTTCTGAGTCTTTCTGTGCTCGCCTTGAGACTCCGGTATCGCTTGCCTGACCGCAGCAGTTCAAAGAGGCAGTTGTTCGGGTGACTGGAGTCTTTAATGATTCTCTTAGCCTTGCCCTTGCAACGCTTGTTGTAAATGTTCTGGAGGGTGGGGAGCCCCCCTCCAATTGTGCGTTCGGCTGAACGTGTCACTCTTTGTAGTCTGCTTCGGTCTTGTGCAGTGCTATTCCCAAACCAGGAGGTGATGTTGCCAGTCAAGATGCTCTCTATTGTACATGAGTAGAAGTTCTTAAGGATCTTCTGACTGACTTGGAACTTCCTTAGGCGCCTGAGGAAGTAGAGGCGTTGTCGTGCCTTCTTCACAACACTGTCAATGTGTGTGGTCCATGTCAAGTCCTCGGATATGTAGGCTCCGAGGTACTTAAAGCTGTTGACTCTCTCAACCGGTGCCCCGTCGATGCTGAGGGGGCTGTAGTCCTTGACCCCCGACCTCCTGAAGTCCACAATCATCTCCTTTGTTTTGCTGCCGTTCAGGGAGAGGCTGTTTTCCTGGCACCATCCCGCCAGGACCTTGACCTCTTCCAGGTAGGCCCTCTCGTCGTTGGCAGAGATCAGGCCCACCACCACTGTGTCGTCAGCAAATTTGATGATTGTATTGCTACTCCGCTGAGCCACACAGTCGTGTGTGTACAGGGATTGGAGGAGGGGACTCAGAACACAGCCCTGGGGGGCCCCTATGTTGAGGGTGATGGATGAGGAGGTGCAGTTGCTCGCTCTCACCACCTGGGGTCTGCCAGTCAGGAAGTCCAAGACCCACTGGCAGAGGTCATAGTTCAAGCCCAGGTCCCTGAGCTTGGCTATGAGTATGGAGGGGACTATGGTATTGAATGCCGAGCTGTAGTCGATGAATAGCATTCTCACATAGTTCCCCTGCCTCTTGTCCAGGTGTGATGCTGCTGTGTGCAGCACATGGGCTATGGCGTCCTCCGTGGACCTGTTGGGGCGGTATGCAAATTGCAGGGGGTCCATGTTGATGGGGAGGGAGGAGCAGATGTAGCCCTTTACTAGCTTCTCAAAGCACTTCATGGCTATGGAGGTGAGAGCTACAGGGCGGTAGTCGTTGAGGCAAGCAGGCTTGGATTTTTTGGGTACAGGGATAATAGTGGACTTCTTCAGGCAGGTGGGGATGACAGCCTGTTCTAAGGACAGGTTAAATATGTCAGTGAATACCGGGGCTAGTTGGTCGGCACAGACTTTTAGGACGCGGCCGGGGATGCCGTCCGGACCTGCTGCCTTCCTGATATTCACTTTTTTAAAGGTCCGCCTCACCTCATGCTCTGTTACCCTGAACACTGAGTCTCCATCAGCAGCAGACCCCCCCCCCCCCATTGCCGTGGCTTGTGGGCTGGTGTTGTTATTACCAGCATCAAACCTCGCATAGAAGGTATTGAGGTCATTTGCTAAGGAGATGTCACTGTTCAGTTTGAGGGAGGCGCCTTTGTAGTCTGTCATCGTTTTGAGCCCCTGCCACATAGCTCTAGAGTCAGCTTGTTCAAACTGGAGTTCAATTTTATCCCTGTAGCGCCGTTTGGCCTCTGTCACTGTCCTCCTTACGTTGTATCGCGCCACCTTGTGGTCATTCATGTTGCCTGCCACTAGGCCGTCGTTGTATGCTTTGGTGCGCTCTCTCAGAGCTTCACGGACGGATTTGTCTACCCAGGGTTTTTGATTTGGGTAAACTCATTTTGGTAGTGGGGATTGTTTCTTCCACCAAAGTACAAACATAGTCCAGCACTGTCTCCGTGTAGACATTAATGTTATCTGTGTCGCGGAACACGTTCCAGTCTGTGCAGTCAAACGCAGCCTGGAGCGTCTCCTCTGACGTCAAATCCCATTTCTGCACCTCTCGCGAGACTACAGGAGTGCTTTTGATTCTCTGTTTGTACTTTGGTGAAAGGAAAATGGACGCGTGATCTGATTTACCAAAGCCACTATCAGAATGAGCCTTGTAGCCACCCTTAAATTGCATGTAACAGTGATCTAGGATGTTACCGCCTCTGGTGTTGCAAGTCACATGCTGATAGAAGTCAGGTAATACCTTTCTCAGATTGGCGCTATTGAAATCACCCAGCACTAAAATGGCGGCGTTAACGTTCGCCGCTTGTATTCTATTTACCTCGTTGTGGAGTCTGGAGAGCGCGACGTTGTTACTGGCTTGCGGTGGAATATACACTCCGATCAGGACGATCGCCGTTAACTCCCTCGGGAGGAAGAAAGGACGACACTTGATGGTTATATATTCCAGGTCTGGGCAGCAGTGGTTGGATAATTCCTTCACGTTAGTTGGATCGCTCCAATTGTTGTTAAACATGAAGGCGATACCTCCTCCACGTTGTTTGCCGGACTCTGCTGATCTATCCTTGCGGTGGATGAAGAAGTGTTCGGCCGGTTGGATAGCGTGGTCTGGGACGTCCGGCGTCAGCCACGTTTCGGTGAAGCAGAGAACGTTGCAGTCTCTAACGTCCCTTTGGTATTGAATCCTTGCTCGGATATCGTCCAGTTTATTGTCAATTGATTGTACATTGGCTAGCAATATACTGGGTAATGGCGTTTGGTGTCGTCTGGATCTCAGCCTGTTACGGATCCCAGCTCTCTTCCCACGCCGTCTGGTTCCTTTGTTCCTGGGGTCGGGATCTGGTCCCATTTTCCTGAGAATCTCCATAGGCCATTGTTGCGGTTCGGAAAGCTGATCCAGTGAGTAATCCAATCGGTAAGTTTCCCGTAATCCGATGTCTATAAGTGACTGACGGTCATACACATTGAATGCACCTACTGTTGGTACAGACAAAACTCTTAAAACTATAAATATTAACAAAAGTAAGCACAGTCTCGACGGAGCGAACAGAAAGGCAGCCGGTCGGAGCAGCACCATCTCTGTACATTACATTTCAGCAATGTGGAATATACACCTAGTATGTATGTATGTATGTATGTATGTATGTATGTATGTATGTATGTATGTATGTATGTATCAATAAGTTAAGATAAATACAAATAAAATAAAGACAGTTTACATAACACTAAACATCAATGTATTTCATAGTTATAAGACACACACTCACACACACCCTACTAACAGACTAAGTATAAATACATTACATTTGGCTCATGCCATTTGAGAAAATGAAATGAATGAGAAAATAGACACAGATGATAACAACAAGACATTTTAGATTCGTATGACAACTGGCAAACATTTTTTGTTGCACTCAGTTTATATAGACAGCCCATATGGAAAGTGTTGGCTTGGAGACAGACTTAATATCCTTGTAATAACCTTCCTGGGTAACATCACTTTCCAGGTCAATATCAACGATACGGCTCCAACAAATCGCCTCTTGATGCCATCGGAAAGACGGAGTATCTCCCTCAGCTCGCTCATAGCATCTAGAGAGATGCATACAGTCCTACTACATCACAGGAATAATCAACGTGTGAATTCCATCTTCGGAGATTCAGATCCCCCCTCCGCTACACGCCGTTAAAAACTCATTCCACATTCAGAACGCAAACTCCCTCTGTGCAGAGATCGTCCCCTAACGACGTGTACATTATAGCTGAAGCATCTCCCTTCATCCGCGTCAGACCGCGGCTCTCGTTCTCACCGGTGGGCTTAATAAGAGCGCTGACGACAATAGCTTCTTCATTGGCTCTCTGCGCACAGAGCTGTGTGTGAATCACGCTCAGGGGTGGATGCCTTGTCTCTCACAGATGAGCACACTGCCCCCCCGTCTGTGATCTATCGCTCCTCTCTCTCTCTCTGCTCTCTTCTTGATTTCTTTCCATCCCTAGATCGTCGGTGTGCTTTTTTTTTTTTTTTTTTTACCATGCGTCTGTCTATCTGCGGGACAAAAGATAAATCACTCTTAACTGTAATCCATTATTGTTACTGCGGGAAAACACGGCGATCAGATTATAGATATTATTGGAAACTGTTGTTAAATGATGCAGAGAAATAATTGATTAATTGAGATTGTAGACGTTAACATATTTTTTGCATCCATAAGTGTGTAAACATGTGTTGTAGATGATAATAGCAATAGTCAAATTACAGGATAGGTTGGAATACATTGTTTGTGATACTGCATATTCTATGCATTATAGGCAAAGTAATCCATAAGTATCACAATAAATAATAAAGAATGGCCTCTGAATATTTTGTCCATGAAATGAGATCATTTTCTTTTGTTTTAAACATCAGTAGGTATGTTTAAAACCCTCTATTACTACCTCAAATGCATCTTGACAAATTACACAAATCATGGAGAATTAAACAGCATCTTACTTGCTAACTGGGTGATGGTTTTTCTTTTCTTAGTGTAATGAAACTTGCTGATAAGACGGCCGTGTGCAGAGCCAGGTAGGATCCTTCAATTAGGGGGATTGATTGATTGATTGATTGATTGAAAACTTTAATTAACAGATTGCAGAATGGGTTACAGTACAGTACAGCTCAATACACATAATAAGGGGATGCAGACCAGAGAAAGTATTTAGTCTTGTTTACATCAGGGGACCGCTTTCACCTGGGGAAAAAAGCCTGAAATGAATAGGAAATACCTGGTTGGGAGACTGGGGAGTGGACACAGTTTTTCTACCGCAAATCAAATCATTGTTTACTTTAATTGTTTTATAAGGCAAAGTGGGCCAATTCTTTCTTTAAATGATTTGTTAATAAATACCTTTGTTAAATGGAAACATTGGACTTTTGGTTCTTGGATTGCGCGTCGTCAACCCTGCTCACAGTGGCTGCTTTGTTAAAGCCATTATATGAGCTCTTCATCCGACAGCAGCAATATGATTTTTCTACATAAACCTTCATCAGTTCAGATTAGTGGTCAGAAGTGTGTCTGACTCTCAACCACCAAAACCTGCACAGACTACAACGTATGACGTACAGTATATCAGCGGTGCTCAAACTACGGGTTGCGACGTAGGTGACATTGGCATTGCGCATTGGCAAGTAAAAAAAGAATGTTCTGGCAACATATTTTGGCTAAATATGCCTCGTTTTATAAATGCGTATTTATAACATAGTGCTGTAATAAAATGTAAAAAAATATGCATGATCAAGTTCAACAACGTGTGCTTTTATTTTGATATTCCTTAATTCCACGTTGAAATTACGCGATACATTAAGTGTGGGGTCCCCCAAAAAAAATCCTAAATAAAATGGGGTTGTGGTGTGAAAAAGTTTGACAACCATCATCATCATCATCATTTTTATTTATTCATACATGGAATTGTTACAGTCCAACAGTACATATAGTTCACTTATATGATCCACTCAATTCCATGGCCGAAAGGAACAGGAACCAAATCAAATCAAATCAAACAACACACGTTAATGTCCCCATGGGCCGGAGACGTCTTCTTTAAACAAGTCAAGAAGAAACATCACGATAAGTCAAGAACAAAACAAGAACACCATAAGGTCCAAAATATTTCAAATAAATGCAACGCTCCCAGACATACCCCACGCGAAGGTAAGGAAAAACTCACTAAAACCTAGCAATAGGAAAAAATGCACCACAGGCAGTGTGGAGGAGAGAAACATTAAAAGGGCCGTTCAAGGGGGGATCTCCCTTCTTAGATGTCGGTGATAGTAGTGTTGCAGACGGACAGTTGGTAAGCATGCACTCATGTGTGTAGTGAAACACAGATGAGTGCATGCAATAGCAACTGAACATTTTGAAAGATTAAAGATAGAGCTGATAGCGATAGCAACTGAACATTTTGAAAGATTAAAGATAGAACTGATAGGGGATCTATTTGAGGCAAAGGGGCGGCGCAAAGAGGGTCGTGTCCTCCCGGTCTTCATCACGGGACGTCCAACACTCCGGTCATCACTCCGAGACAGGAAGAAGACAATTCGTATTGTACCTGCCCCTACACACACTGATATACTGTTCATAGTGCACTGTTTACCAAACCAAACAAATTTTACATACTTATTTAGCAGAAATGGAAACATCAACACAATAAAATTAACATAAATAAATACATATTTTAAAAAATATATACATTTTTGCGTATCTATCAGTTAAATTGCATATTTACTGAGGTTCATTCATTTAGACCACTGTCGTATATAATGCCAGTTAGGGTACCTTGTGTATAGGGCTGCAACTAAGGATTATTTTGTTATTGATTAATCTGTCGATTATTTTAACTATTAGTCCATTAATCTAAACGATTAATTGACCAGAAAAACAACAACAATTGATTATATTTGCAATTGAATATTTGAAAATGTTTTTACTAGTATCCTCAGGTCACATGGGTAGTTGCCTCTTTGACACCACCTACTGAATACCCAGAATAGGAGATGAGCCATGACGTTTATTTATGTCTATAAATGCTGTGTAGTGTGCATGCCTACTGTACATGAGTAGGGTGATTAACCTACATGCCATTACTGCTTTGTATCTATTGACTCATTATAGCTACTTTGTTATCTTGGTTGATTTGGGGCGCTCGTTGGGCGGGTTGATTGCTCCTCTTCTCCTGCCAGTCCTGGAGCTCAATATCTATTACATCCTGTATTCTACTCACCCTTTGAATGTTTTGTTGGGCCTTTCTCGCGGCGGCTGCCTGGCGGTGTCATCACGGGGTAAGCATATTTGTTTGCCCTGCGGTGGCACCGTCATGTGACTGCCGTGGATTAGGCCTATTATGATGGAGATTGAGACATATCCTCTTATAATGAGACATATCCTCTTATAATGAGACATATCCTCTTATAATGTGTACTTGTTCTGTTGTGTTTTTGTATGTGTCCTTTATTTTATTTTTTTGTTGTGTGTTATGTGTTCTGATTCTGAATTACATTGCACAAAATGTGGGACCCTCTCGAAAACGAGATACTGTATCTCAATGTGGTTTTCCCAATAAAGAATTTCAATATCTTGAAATAATATAACACCTGCCCTGTTACTAAGACATTGTTTATCATTACCTAGAATGTATGTAGCTTTCTAGTATATCTCCAAGAGTTATTATATGTATTGTGTGTTATCTCTCCACTCCACGCTATGGTAGTGCTTGTGCCAGCAAGTCATGTCAGATGAATGGGTAACATATATTCTTTTAGTTATATAGATCTACCGTATTTCCTCTAATATTGGACGCGTCTTGTATTTACCTCAGCTGCAAGGAGCACCAGGCCTTTATTAGAGAGAGGCTTATATAAGAGGCAGGCCTTAATTTCATTTATTTAGACTAACATTATTTAAATATTGAGTGCAACACAGTAATTGTGAAACTGTGGTGGATTAACATAATTCACACACTGAAGTTGGAACTGTCTATAGGTTGCGGGGTCCGCACGGACAATTTAGCGTGTGGTACCTTCTCGACTCTACCTGAGTCTAATCGATTTGATAACATGCAGTGCGGCAATAGCTTTAGCTAATGCTATCATAGCCGTCATGATCTGTAATGTCAACTGGACAACGCCAGCCCCGCCTGCAAACGCCATATAGATAGCGAACGTTAACTCACGTTTGCAAAACAAGCCAACGTCATCCAGCCGACACCACAGATCTAGCTATGACAACGTTAGCTAACGTCAACGAAGTGAGAGTAGGGAAACGTTAATGTAGTCAGAGTGTAGCGGGAACGGTAGAGAGAGGCAGCACTTAATTTGCATTGGCAAGAGTTTATCTCATTCTATATCACGGCACGAAAAAAAATAAAAAATTTCGACCTTGTATTGGAAGCCGGCCTGTATTTGTCTGCATGTATCAAACCCCCCGTCCATTATAAGAGGCCCGTCCTCTATTAGAATGCCCTCCACTGTTAGAGGATTTACGGTATATACATATTTAAATCAATATCTTCCTTTTGAATAAAATAGGCTCAGGAATCAGGATTGTTAAAGGTAATTAGCCTTATCCATGTCAAAAAGAGTAGCCTATAGTAAATGTATACACACACACACACACGCATGCTTATCGATCAACATCCATCGACATTAACAACTCTCTCAATGGTACAAACGCTACAGAACTAAGACATCATTTTCACATGTATTTAGTCTAAGAACAGATTACCAGCACAACCACAGTTACGTAAGAAACTGCCCCACTGTGTCGTATTCAGGGGTGCGTTGGTGATTTCAAAGCTGGGTGCACTGTGTTTTAATGACGCCACGTCCACCCGCGCATAAATGTCCCCTCGCGTGCGCACAGACTAAAGTCGATGCCTAATTGCCTCTAGGAATGGAATGTAACACATTTCATTCACAAGTTTTGTGTTAATGTATCTGAGAACGTATTTGAACACACCTGACGACCTGCGCTATTGTTATGCAAAGTAGCCAGGTGAGGCGGCGCATCAGTCGAGTGCAGCACGTGCGTGCACATCCGTGCATGTGCGTGCGCGTGCTTCTGCTCACAGAGCCGGTTGTTCGGCATGCAACCCTGTCCCATGAGCAACGCACCCCTGGTCGTATTACTCCTCGTCCAATCAACAGTCATTTTCCGCCTCGACTACTGCAACGCACTGCTCGCTGGCCTCCCGGCCACTGCCACCAAGCCTCTTCAACTCATTCAGAACGCAGCGGCCCACCTGATCTCAAACCTACCCAAGTCGGCCCATGTCACCCCACTTCTTAGGGACCTGCACTGGCTCCCCATTGCTGCACGTATCCGCTTCAAGGCCCTCGACCTAGCATACCGTGCGGCAAAGGGAACCGCTACCGCCTACCTCCGGTCAATGGTCTCTAACTACACACCCTCAAGACCCCTACGCTCTGCATCTTCTGGCCGCCTCAGACCTACTCCTATCCGAGCTCCGGGAGGGTCATCAAAGAGAAGCCGCCTTTTCTCAGTCCTTGCTCCACAATGGTGGAACAAACTTCCCACCACAGTTAGGACAGCCGAAACCTGTCCAATCTTTCGCCGTCGACTAAAGACGCACTTCTTCAACCATTATCTGAAATAAAAGAAAAAAATATATATAATTCATATAGTATATTCTAACCCTAACTAACCTTACTGTCATGCACTTGTCCTAATACTAACCTACACTGTAGCACTCAACACTGTTACTCAGCTGATAGAGTTGTACCCTTCCTGCTGACTTGTCGTACAGAACTTGTAAGTTGCTTTGGATAAAAGCATCAGCTAAATGACTAAATGTAAATGTAAAATGTATTACAGTATCTTAGCTAATGTTACTGTAGGTCATGTTCAATACCTGTTCTTGGAGTGCACACTGTACACGGGGAGTTAAGAGCTCACTCGGGGGCAACGTCAATACATTTCTTGGTGAGTTAAAGAGTATTCTGTTGGATTACGTCACTGATTACAATCAGAGGTAGCCAGCCTCCAGCAGATACTTGTGTGATACAGTGTAATCTGATGATAATGTAATGGATTACATTTGGAAAGTGACGTTTCCATCACACGTTCGGGATTATATGTCCTCCTTTAGATTGGATGTTTTGTGGGTGTGTCACTCACTAGATTACAAGTCTGATCCTCTCTCCTCCTCTTCCTCCTCCTCCTCTTCCTCCTCCTCCTCCTCCTCCTCCTCCCCACTCTCTCCTCTGTCTGTTCCCTCCTGCTCTCCTCTCCTCCTCCTCCTCCCTCCTCCTCCTCCTCTTCCTTCCTCCTCCTCCTCCCCCACTCTCCTCTGTCTGTTCCCTCCTGCTCTCATCTCACCTCTCCTCCTCGTCCTCCTCCCCCCACTCTCTCCTCCTCTTCTTCCTCCTCCTCCACCTCTGTATGTTCCCTCCTGCTCGCCTCGTCTCCTCCTCTCGCCTCCCTCCCTCCTCCTCTCCCTCCTCCTCCTCCTCCTCCTCCTCCTCCTCCTCCCCTCCTCCTCTGTCTGTTCCCTCCTGCTCTCCTGTCCTCCTCTTCCTCCATCCTCCTCCTCCTCCTCCTCCTCCTCCTCCTCCTCCTCTCCCCACTCTCTCATCCCTTGTCTTTCCCTCCTCCTCCCCCTCCCCACTCTCTCCTTTCCTCCTTCCTACTCCTCCTCCTCCTCCTCCTCCTCCTCCTCCTCTTTCCTCATCTGTCTGTTCCCTCTACTCTCCTGTCCTCGTCTTCCTCCTCCTCCTCCCTCTCCTCCTCCTCCTCCCTCCTCCTCCCTACTCCTTCCTCACCTGTCTGTTCCCTCCTGCTCTCCTGTCCTCGTCTTCATCCCTCCTCCTCCTCCTCCTCCTCCTCCTCTCGTCTTCTCATCTGTCTGTTCCCTCCTGCTCTCC
>NC_140165.1:75015909-75018409 GCF_963971535.1 Notolepis coatsorum
TCTCTCTCTCTCTCTCTCTCTCTCTCCCTCTCTCTATCTCTATCTCTCTCCCTCTCTCCCTCTCGTAGTATCACTATCTGACCTTAACCCCTCTGCCAACCTCCTCTTCAGTTCTACCCTTCTCCCAGACAGAGGGAGAGAAGATGAGAAATAATGAAATAAAGGAGTGACAGGGATGTGCTGACCTGCCCACAGGCATCCTGCTATCTGGAGATACAAGCTGTCACACACACACACACACACACACACACACACACACACACACACACACACACACACACACACACACACACACACACACACACACACACACATGCAAGCATGCAGACACACACGCACACACACACACACATGCAAGCAAGCACAACACATGCATACACACACATGCAAGCATGCAGACACACGCACACACACATACACACACATGCAAGCATGCACACACACACGCATACACACACATGCAAGCAAGCACACACACACACACATGCAAGCAAGCACACACACATACACACACGCACATACAGATACAGACACACACACTTTACCGAAACACTCAGAGACTAATATCCAGAAAGAAAGAAAAATGTACAGACACAAAAACACGCACACACACAAATATGCAGCAACTAAAGGATTTACAGACACGAACACACATGCGTGCACATACATACACATTGAACGATTACAGCGATGACAGCTTCCTCGTTGATTGTTATCACCGTCCGTGAAACCCCTGCGTTGTGTCTTTAGTTGTTGATGATGGTTATCTTACTGGCTGTCACACTGTTTCACCCCGTTAATGCATCCGTAACAGAAGAAAAGCACTGGAAACGTGGTCTCGCTCTTCTTAGCAGGATGTTTATTTTTATAAACATAGCATCTCGTACAAGATGGAAAGTCTTTGATGGTCTAATGAACCTAGAGATGAATAGATTCATCTCTCGATACCCACTCGTTGGTTGCGGGCCTATCGGTTAGCCTGTAGCTATCGGTTCTGTTAGCCGGTAGCTAGCTCTGTCCTCGTGGTTTCCTCGTCCCCCTCCCAACCCTCGTTCAGAGAGCTGGGAGCTCAGCTATCGGTGGGATCTGTCTCTCCGTCGCCACCTCGGCTGACTCTCCTACCGGAAGACTACCACAGCTATAAAGTATATTTCCCTAGCAACGGCTGTTAGCCATAGCAACGCCGCCCATGCTCTCCTACTCTCGTCACTAAGCGACGGCGGCCGCTTGTCCTCTGAGCCAATCAGACGCTGCTATGGCTTAAAATGAACACTCCCTCTCTATCTCTGTGAGTGACCTTGGCGCTCACTCTCGCACAAGCCCTGCTCCCATCAACCACTTCCTGTCTCTTACAGCCTGAGTTCAACACACAATACATGTTAACACAATACATGTTAAAACGACATATCTCTATAGATATGCAATTCACATACATGCCTGTCATTTCAAGTGAAAACCAGTGATTTCCTTCAACATAAACAGATGCATCGACTCATACTCCAAATGGTATCCAGTGTTGTCTTCGCAGTGGCGAAGTGATAATTAGTGTCAAGACTCCTGTCTTCAGATGATGACAAGTGTGTTTTGTTTATGTACATCTGTGTGTGTGTGTGTGTGTGTGTGTGTGTGTGTGTGTGCGTGTGTGCGCGTGTGCGTGTGGTGTGTGTGTGTGTGTGTGTATTTGCGTGTATATCGAGTATATTCTGCATGTCTGTGTATATTCATGTGCATCGCCTTATTTCTCTGGTTGTGTGTGTCTGTGTGTGCATGTGTGTTGTATTACGTGTGTGTGTGTGTGTGTGTGTGTGTGTGTTGTGTGTGTGTGTGTGTGTGTGTGTGTGTGTGTGTGTGTGTGTGTGTGTGTGTGTGCGTGTTGTATTATGTGTGTGTGTGTGTATGTGTGTGTGCTTGAGTGTCTGTTTATGTTTTGTGTTTGTATGGTTGTGGTGACACAGATGTCAGTGTGGGTGTGTGTATGTGTGTGTGTGTGTGTAGGTGTGTGTGAGTGTGTATGTGCGTGTGTGTGTGTGTATGTGTGTGTGTGTGTGAGTGTGTATGTGCTTGTGTGTGTGTGTGTATGTTTGTGTGTGTAGGGTGTGTGTGTGTGTGTGTGTGTGTGTGTGTGTGTGTGTGTGTGTGTGTGTGTGTGTGTGTGTTTGTGTGTGTGTGTGTGTGTGTGTGTGTGTGCTTCAGAGGCATAATCCCTCATTGCACAAATAAGGAACAGGATGAATATATCAAAGTGTTATTATAAAGCTTTGATTTGTCTTTTAACAGGGACTATTTTCTAGCAGAGCCACTGGTGTCTAAAAGTCCACTTTAGAAGATAAATGTGAACATTTTATGATGTACAATAACATTCGGTATGAAATTATGGATTATGCCTCTGAAGTAAAGAGTGTGTCTGTTTGCGTCTATATTAATCCCAGCCGAAGAGTGCAAGAGCGCTTCCACATACTTCGCCATACGCCAGTACGGTAATGCGCATTTCCTTTTCCTT
>NC_140165.1:75023409-75058409 GCF_963971535.1 Notolepis coatsorum
GATAACTGGTTTTATCATGCTATCTCATCTCGTTATCTAGCTCTGTTCAACTGCGTGTTGAATCTCCGTGGATTGTGTCTGCATCTGCGCAGTAGCAAGACTCACCTGCTGTAAAGCAAGGCGTGGCTGTCGTGACATCTATCTCACTCACGTCATCTCACGTCATGACGCAAATTAAAGGGCAATGCTGTAATTCAAAGGGACTTGGTATCCAATAATACTATGTTCTTACATAATAGCATTAACTATTTATGTTCTTATTCAATGGCATTAACTATTTATGTTCTTATGACTTAAATAGTTATAAATCTGAAACCTGGGTTACAGAAGGATAGGCGCATTAAAAGCCAACAAAGTGGAAGTGGATGAACAGAAGCGGGCAGCAGTATAACTTAAGCCAAGCTGTCCTGTAGCCTTTACCGCAATTATAGACTGTTGTCAGACTCTACACACAGTCAACATCACACACATTCAATATTTCATTTCCACGGCCTGAGACAGTTCAATCAATATTTGTGAGCGTGAGCCGCTCTCTCCCAAAGCCAGACACCAGAGAAGATAGACTTTATAAACCTTCTCTCATCGAGTATGTAGGTCTGGAGCTGCCACCGTTGACTAAGAATGGCAGAGCGATTTTATGGACAGACAGAACGTATGTTAGAGCCTTTATACCCAAACAAGGTGTATTCTATAGTAGTGGTCTCAGTCCTGATACAGAACATTACCAGAACATTCTCCTGGGGCGTCTCCTCTCTGTGTCATCTTTACCATCTTTCCCCCATCACTGTTTATATGGCTCCTATTTTATATAGCGTTTTTATCCAAAGCGCTTTACAATTTGTTCCTCACATTTTACCCGTTCACTCACACATTCACACACAGACAGCGGAGGCGACCAGGCAATGTGCTACAACCTGCTCATCGGGAGCAGTGATGCCGGTAACGCGTTACTAAGTAACGCGTTATTGTAATCTGATTACTTTTCCCCGAAAATAGTAATCTAACGCGTTAATCTTTAAAAGCCAGTAATCTGATTGCAGTTACTTGTCCAAGTGGCTGTGCATTACTATTTCGTTACTATCTCATCATAAATTCATAATGCAGGCGGAATGCAGTATTTTATTTCGTTTTCGACAGTCAAAAATACATTTTTGAGCTGTTTTTCTTATTTGGGAGTGACGTGGTGTGGCAGTGAAAGGGTTACACAAGAATGTGGCCCGCGGCGTGACTGGACTCTCTGTCTGTGAGTGACTCTGCTTTGGCCCAATCACATTCCCCATCCACAGTCTGCGAATCAGAGGCAGAGTAGGGCGGGTCTTCACAGCACGGCATGTGACATATGCGCCAATCGTGTGACAGCAGGGCTCCGTTGCATTCGTCTGAGAATTCCACCCCAAAACGCTTACAGGAAGAAAAAACGCGGCTTATTATTTATTATATTATTAAAACAGCTACTTGTGGGCACTCATAAAAACACTGTGGTCTACAAGTTGTTTAGCGAGAGGATGGTGGTAATGTGCTTCAATAGAACAATGGATCAATGCCATGTCAAAACTCGGCTCCGCTGCGGCTGATCTGAAGGGCTCCGCAGTACACACACAGACACACACACACGCGCGCGCGCACACACGGGATCGCAGCAGCCACACACACATTTCCACTGTCCAATAGACAAGCGCCCTTTTCGACCGCGTGACATTGTTCAGATGTTTCAACTTCACCCCCAGAACCGCACCGAGTCCACCAAAACTATATGAAAGCGACCTAAACGTAAATACTGTCTACCGCTAAAAACAGCACATCCAATTGCATTGAAAGCATCTGGAATCACAACACTACGACGCTTCGACTAGGTACAGGAGGACTCGGAGGCCAGCCAAACAGCAAAAGAGAGAGATTGTTTCTTTCCCTATTGATTAATGTATATTTGATGGTGGCAGAGCAAAAGCTCTTATTTGCCAGATTTACAGTTAATTTACATGTTAAAGAGAGACTGATTGTATGTTTATAGAGAGACATTTATAAAAACAATTTAATAGTTACAGTTGATATAATTGAATAGTTCAGCCTGCATTTGTTAGATGTGAATGGATACACTGGTTTTGTAAAACCACTGGCTGGCTGCTCTAATGCTGTGAGCATCATAGACTGTTGCTTTACCATACTTGATGGTACAGAAGCTGAAGCACTAGTTTAACAATTTACGTTATGTGCAGAGAAACAAGTTAAAAACAATTTATGCACTTTCAATAAAGCGTTTTTAAAAAACTGTTGGGGGAACGACGACGACTTCGTAACCTAGTTACTTTCAAAGTAACTAAGTTACTCTGATAATCAAGTAATCAGTAAAGTAACTTGGATTACTTTTTAAAGGAGTAATCAGTAATCAGTAATCGGATTACTTTTACAAGTAATCTGTGGCATCACTGATCGGGAGCAGTTAGGGGTTAAGTGTCTTGCTCAAGGACACTTCGACACGCTGTCTGGGGAGGAGTGGGAATCAAACTGGGAACCTCCGGATTGCGAGACGACTGCTCTACCTCCTGAGCCACTGTCGCCCCTGCTGTTTATGGAGCAGCTTCAAACTTCATACACGATGACGTCACACGTTTTAAATATGAGCACTTTGAGTTTGGCATTTGGTTTGAGCGTTGCTCACGATCACTAGTATTTGTTTTCTGTCTTCAACCGTATAGGAATCACATGTATGAATTATGTTTCAACATAGAGAGAAGAATACAACACTATCCTCCATCGAGTCTTTTAAATCTAAACTCAAAACCCATCTATACTCCCTGGCCTTCCCTGACTCAGTGACTCACTCGGACTTGTGCCTTGCTTGTTGACGTGTTGTTTTGTTTCTTTGTCTGTCCGTTGGTTGTTTATATTTTCTGTTTATTCTATACTTTATCACTTTTCTTTGTTTTTAGCTATGCGACTTACTGTGAAGCACTTTGGTTGACAAGTGTCATGTCTAAATGTGCTATACAAATAAATGTGTTTGATTGATTGATTGACTACAGTATATAACACACTTTCTGACCCACACCGTGTGTTTAAGACACAAAGAAACGTTCCCAAGTGGATAAGGAATATCTTATCTTATAGTATTGCTACTAGTGTGCCATTGGTTAAGCTTCACCGTGCCAATGGTGGCATAGAATGGTTGCCGACCCCTGGTGTAGATAATAAGATGCGTCATCACAGTGACTTCCCCCACACCCGGGACCGTAACCCAGGGAACATGTACTACAAACATGGAGACTCGCTAATGCAATAATAAAGAAAGCGTTGTTATTATTACATTAGCGAGTCTCCATGTTTGTTGTACTGCGTGTTATCGATCGATGCTCATCAGCCGACGTGCTCCTGCTCATTATCTGACGTGTTACTGCCACGTTACCGCCAATCAAGGAACGCCTGTGTGCACGGGAGAGGCAATAATATGGTTAATGAAGACGTTAAAGGAAGACCATTATGGGATGGAGATAAAGTAACGACAAGGGAGACGCTATGGTAGAGGGAGGGAGTTTATAGAGTGGCTGAGGAAGAGAGGAAGAGAGATAAATAGAGAGAGAGGGAGCGTGAGGGAGGGAGAGAGAGAGAGTTTGATTGATTGATTGAAAATTGTATTAACAGATTGCAGAATGGGTACAATACAGTACGGCTCAATACACACAATTGTTAAGGGGATGCAGACCAGAGAAAGACTTTCGTCTTGTTTACATCAGGGTCCCCCATTTTCAATTTATCATGACATACATGTTACATCTATACATTTATGACATACCAGATTTACAAATACAGTTTGTGATACAAAAATAGTCTAAAAAAGAGAGTATATACATTTGACGAAGAAACTGTACATTGGAGGAGGTTGGGTAGGTGGGGTGGGGGGTAACTGTACATTGGATTATTGACGAAACCTTACTTGGTTCCAAGAAGAGGGTCTTGTGTATTATTGGGTTAGGACATTTACTGTACATTGGAGGGGGTTGGGTTAGGACATTTACAGGGGCCAGTTTCTAATTGCAGTCTCCCGTAGGTGCTCTTTGAGAGTGGTTTTGAAAGTGGGTAGTGATTCACATTCCTTTACAGCTGTGGGTAGGGCGTTCCACAGAGAGGGGGAGAGGGAGATAGAGAGGGAGAGAGAGATAAGGAGAGGGAAAGAGAGAGACGATGGTAGAGTTTCAAAGACTTGCTAATAGGAATGAGTGGTAGTGAATTATTATGGATGTGCTGCCTGTGTGTGTGTGTGTGTGTGTGTGTGTGTGTGTGTGTGTGTGTGTGTGTGTGTGTGTGTGTGTGTGTGTGTGTGTGTGTGTGTGTGTGTGTGTGTGTGTGTGTGTGTGCGTGCGTGCGTGTGTGCGCGTGTGCGTGTGTGTGTGTGTGCGTGTGCGTGTGTGTGTGTTTGTGAACGTGCGTGTGGAGGTCTGTGGACCTAAAGCATCCTGGTTGGATTAAGCCGCTTACAGGAAGATCACATAATTGACCTTTGACCTCAGTGGGCAGTGAAAGGCTGAGCCTCTTAGTGTGTAGTCCACCAACCCACCGCCACAACTCTCTTATAACACACATCCATAGCACCATTAACACCACCAGGGGAGGTGGCTAAAGAGGTATTTCTCCTATCATTTGAATCCCGAATGCTATCATTTTGTGAGGAGAATGTCTAGTCAAACCTCTAGTCAACTACAGACACTACAGACACCGATTCCTCTCCTTGAGTTGAGCCTACTGCTGTTGAAAATAGCTGAGGGAGGGCGGTTAGGTGGCCGAGCGGAGATTGCGTTCGTCACCAACCCCGGAGCTGTGAGCTGGATTCGCCTGTTCGAATCCAGCTCACAGCTCCGGGGTTGTCACCAGCTTGGCTGGCCGTCTGCACTAATACAATTGGCTGTATTAGAGGGTGGGAGAAGCTGGCGGGGTGGGTCCGGGTCGTTGTAAACAGCGACTCCTACAGTTCGGTCGGGGCGCCTGCTAAGCGCGGATAGGACTTGAGGGGGATAGTGTGATCCTCCCACACGCTACGCCCTCTCGATGAGAATCCGCGCTGCCAGGTGAAAAGAAGCGGTGATTGGCTGGACGTGTGTCGGAGGAAGCACGTGGTAGCCTCCACTCTCCCAGATGATCTGACTGTGGGGGGTAAGTGCGCAGCGACCAGGAAGGGACTGGGAATTGGCATACGACTAACATTGGGATGGGAGAAAATCGGAGGAAAAATGGAGGGAGAAAAAGATCAATAAAAAAAAAAAAAAAAAGCTGAGGGAATAGCGGTTCAGAACGGTAGGATTCAGGTAAAAAATAAAGTCATCACCTTCAAGACCTTACATTAACTAGGGATGCAAACTCAAACTTGAATAAAGACTCAAGACTTGAGCTTTAACGTCTTAATGTTCGGCGTACCGTAACGTTACTTTGCTCTCGTCTGTAGGCTCTGGGCTGCATTTTTTTGCCGATCATCCAATACACCCTTCGAACGTTGAATTTGCTGCCTTTCGATCGCCACCACACTCTTGCGTGCTTCGGGGTCTCGAGTTACGTGACGATATATGCAGCGAGCGTCATTTGACAGGCCGCTCCTTCAAATGACCGCATCCGGTTCTGAGCGGTCTAGAACTGACCAATCAACCCTGATGGCAAATATGATTGATTACCCTTGTAGCCAACGAGCGTCCGCTCCGAAAGAGACTGCCGCCGAGCGGGTGAGAGCGGGGGAAGGTGGTGAACGTTGACAAAGAAGTCCTCGTCAACTTTCTCTCTGCAACGAGGGGAGAATCTCAAGCTTTAACCCTTTCACTAGCACACTACCGAAGGTTAACCTTTCACTACCACACTACAGACAGTTAACCGTCTGTAATGTGGTAGTGAAAGGGTTAACCTTCTGTAGTTCATTCCATGAGCTAGAGGGGCATCATCGCAAAATGCAGATTTACCCTGTTCCGAGCAAACTGGACCTTAAGGACCAGCCAGTCCCTAGAACGGGTTCCAAAGTTACCAAAAGTTCATTCCAATAATGATGTAGTTTAAGGAGGTAGCTTACCAATAATGATGTAGTATAAGGAGGTAGCTTACCAATAATGTTGTGATATAAGGAGGTAGCTTACCAATAATGTTGTGATGTAAGGAGGTAGCTTACCTATAATGTTGTGATATAAGGAGGTAGCTTACCAATAAGGGCCTTAAAAATGAACAAATATCAGTGTTTCTCGCGCCTCTCCATCAGTGAGGACCAACCAAGCTTCTCATAAAGGACGCAGTGATGTCGTATCTATCATTAGTGATGGATCTGAGGGCAGAGTGATATATAGAGGATTTAAGGGCTGAGGCTGCAGCATGCCTATAAATTACATCACTATGATTGGCTCTGAACCCGGATTGGTGTGGGTTTAGTACTGTAGTGATTAGTGATTTGAGAGAAAGGACTCAACTTTATTATTCACTAAAGACTTTCGCTAAGCAGGGTAACTTGGAGTAAGGATGGTAGTTATTTAAATCATCTCTAGGACCACCTTTATGTAACTGGGCAGATTTACAGACACTAGGAAATCTTCCTGTTGAGATAGAAAGATTAAAAATATGCGTCAATTGCTCTGTAATTAACACTAGAACAGCCATGGAGAAAATGTCACTGATTCCCGCCGGAATGGGTCAGATGACCCGACAGCTTATATGAGAAATATGAGAAAAATAAACAGTGTAAACTATATAATTACCTCTTAATATATTCCATATTATATATGTGGAATAACATTCTAATTACATTTTCCTGAAGTCATTTTGAAATTTCAGAAACCGTGCCAGATAAAACGGGTACTTTTAGGAAAAGTCATTGAGTGACAGAGCTGGAGCTCGACCGAGTGACGAGGATACATTTATTGAAAATGCCTCGGGGTCATGTCGGCTGTGCTAGTGTTAAAGGAGCAGCCAGTTTTAGAAAGAAAATAGTCCAAATGATCCTCACCAGAAGAGGTCCTGGGTTCTATGGATTGGAGAGTGTCTAATACTTCATCATGTGAAAAGGGACTAAAGGAGAATTGAGGGGAGTGATCCATGGAACTCACACAATCAGTGTCTATATCAACATGAATCACCGGGAAGAAGTCCCATATATTCTATATCAAACAGGTTCCCAGCAACTGCAAAGTGGTTAATACATGCAAGTCACGTTTTGGTTTTTGAAGGTCTTGTTTTTCTTTAAGTCAACTGCCTTTTTTTTCCAAAACTGAGCCGCGTTTGTGTAGGAACTGGTAATTAAATCTAAGTAGTCATTTGATTTTGACTTTCTCATAGCCGTGCATCACATTAAGCCTTTCTTTTGAAGTCCCACTGAGGCTGAAAATCTCTTTTCCAAGGGAGAGCAGATGTTACACGATGTAAAACATACAGTACGGTAGTAGTGTGTATACGTGTGCATCTCATTACTCAGTTCTTTTTTATTTCTTTATTTACAGTGTCTGTAATTGATTACCGGTTACCGAGCTTTAGTAATCAGATTACCCCTGTATTTAAATCCATGATGTAATCCATTACTCCAAGCCCTGCTCGACACCACAAACACCACCGCTTTTTATGGGACGTTAAGAAGCGTAGATATTGACACATCAATACCACCCTTTGGATTAGAGCCGGTTGAGGCGTGAGGATGAGCGAGATTGTGTCGGTTTATTGGATATATTGAGGGATGTGTGTGTGTACGTATAATTATATGTGTGTGTGTGTGTGTGTGTGTGTGTGTGTGTGTGTGTGTGTGTGTGTGTGTGTGTGTGTGTGTGTGTGTGTGTGTGTGTGTGTGTGTGTGTGTGTGTGTGTATACTGTATTTGTGTGTATATACATGCATGTGCTAAGTATGTGTGTGTATGTGTGTACAGTATACATGACTGTATATGTGTGTATATATTGTATGTGTGTGTACAGTATGTATACATGTGTGTGTATGTACTGTATGTGTGTGTATATACATGCATGTGCTAAGTATGTGTGTGTATGTGTGTACAGTATACGTGAGTGTATATGTGTGTATATACTGTATGTGTGTACAGTATGTATAAATGTGTGTATGTACTGTATGTCTGTGTATGTGTGTGTGTGTATATACATGCATGTGTTAAGTGTGTGTGTGTGTGTGTGTGTGTGTGTGTGTGTGTGTGTGTGTGTGTGTGTGTGTGTGTGTGTGTGTGTGTGTGTGTGTGTGTGTGTGTGTGTGTGTGTGTGTGTGTGTGTGTGTGTGTGTGTGTGTGTGTGTGTGTGTGTGTGTGTGTGTGTGTGTGTGTGTGTGTGTATGTATAAGCCGACCTATTGAATGCACTGGAAGGGATTTAGCGCAAGTGTAGTTATGCAGGTCAGCTCATCTCACCCATTTCACGTTCCTTCGAC
This sequence comes from Notolepis coatsorum, assembly GCF_963971535.1. Classification (NCBI taxonomy): domain Eukaryota; kingdom Metazoa; phylum Chordata; class Actinopteri; order Aulopiformes; family Paralepididae; genus Notolepis; species Notolepis coatsorum. The sequence goes on from NC_140165.1 coordinate 75,031,787, forward strand.
TCCAGTTCAGGTTTTCATTTATCAGCGCACGGCGGCGTGGAAGATAAGCCCTCGTGTCCCGAGCACCAGTGATGATTCATGGGGGACGTTTGCTGTAATGCGTTCAGATTATGATGTGTAATGTGTTCCAGATATTGTACTATATGTTGTACTAAGGCTATGCTCAGCCTGCAGACGGAAGGGGCCCACAATATCAGATTTGGCTCTTGTTTCACAACAGTGTGAACGGCACAAACCTCGTGGAATCTGATCTTTTAAATTCTGATTTGAGCCACTTTCATAATGTTGTCATGAATCAGATACAGGTCTGACTTTTTGCAATGCGACCTCAGTCTGGACAGTCATGTGACCTCAGTGTGAACGGTCATGCGACCTCAGTCTGAACAGTCATGTGACCTCAGTGTGAACGGTCATGTGACCTCAGTGTGAACAGTCATGCGACCTCAGTCTGAACAGTCATGTGACCTCAGTCTGAACAGTCATGTGACCTCAGTGTGAACAGTCATGTGACCTCAGTGTGAACAGTCATGTGACCTCAGAACAGTCATGTGACCTCAGTGTGAACAGTCATGTGACCTCAGTCTGAATAACAGTCATGTGACCTCAGTCAGAATAACAGTCATGTGACCTCAGTGTGAACATTCATGTGACCTCAGTCTGAACAGTCATGTGACCTCAGTCTGAATAACAGTCATGTGACCTCAGTCTGACCAGTCATGTGACCTCAGTCTGGACAGTCATGTGACCTCAGTCTGAACAGTCATGTGACCTCAGTCTGAACAGTCATGTGACCTCAGTCTGGACAGTCATGTGACCTCAGTCTGAATAACAGTCATGTGACCTCAGTCTGAACAGTCATGTGACCTCAGTCTGAACAGTCATGTGACCTCAGTGTGACCTCAGTCTGAACAGTCATGTGACCTCAGTCAGAACAGTCATGTGACCTCAGTCTGAATAACAGTCATGTGACCACAGTCTGAACAGTCATGTGACCTCAGTAGAACAGTCATGTGACCTCAGTGTGAACAGTCATGTGACCTCAGTCTGAACAGTCATGTGACCTCAGTCAGAACAGTCATGTGACCTCAGTGTGAACAGTCATGTGACCTCAGTGTGAACAGTCATGTGACCTCAGTGTGAACAGGCATGTGACCTCAGTCTGGACAGTCATGTGACCTCAGTCAGGACAGTCATGTGACCTCAGTCTGAACAGTCATGTGACCTCAGTCTGAACAGTCATGTGACCTCAGTCTGAACGGTCATGTGACCTCAGTCTGAACAGTCATGTGACCTCAGTCAGAACAGTCATGTGACCTCAGTCAGTCATGCGACTTTCATGCAACTTTTATGTCACTCTAGATTGACATTTGTATTCTTTACGTCCATCTTCTTTATTGTTAATTTGCGCATGCAGGTCAGTTCAGGAGCAGTGACCAGTTCTCACTGGAATCTGATATTGGCCGCATTTGAAAAATAATAATAGTAAATAAATAACAACAACAAAAAATCTGATCTGAGCAATAAATGAGAATTGAGCACCAAGACCTGCAGTGTGAACGGAGCCTAGGAAAGAATGGAGGGGATGAGTGACAACTAGATCATTACAAACAAAGTTTGTCCCAAGGGAAGCAACGGTTGTGATTGGAGGATCAAGAAAAGAGGGCGTATTTGAGAGAGGTCCATTGCATTACTAGAGCTATACTTCCGTCACCAGCTCTGGGAAAATAACACAAGGAACTCTAAGAAATGATTGGAGTGAGACATACAATCGCTTATACACTGTAAAAACTGGGATTGGGGTTAATTAATATCTATTCAATAATTATTAGTAACCTATACATGTTAAAAAAAGACTATGTGCCGTTTGAAATCGAATTGAGCGGAATTCAATGAATTTGAACCATTTATGAATTGCATTTTACAGTTTTAGTTGAATACAAATTTCTGATAGTTTAAAAGTTACCAGATGACGCTCAGTTTTTACAGAAGGTTGACCCTTTCACTACCACACTACAGAGGGTTGACCTTTTCCCTACCACACTACATGAGGTTAACCCTTTCACTACCACACTACCAAATGGTTAACCTTTCACTACCACACTACAGAAGGTTGATTGATTGATTGATTGAAAAGTTTATTAACAGATTGCAGAATGGGTACAGTACAGTACATCTCAATACATACAATTGTTAAGGGGATGCAGACCAGAGAAAGACTTTCGTCTTGTTTCCACCAGGGTCCCCCATTTTCAATTCATCATAACATATATGACATACATGACATACAGATAGACAGTACTGCTACATCTATACATTTATGACATATCAGATTTGCAAATACAGTACTGTTTGTGATACAAAAGTGTCCAGAAAAGGAGTGTATATACATTTGGCGTAGAAACTGTACATTGGAGGAGGTTGGTGGGGTGGGGTTGGGTGGGTTGGGTGAGGGCTGTACATTGGAGGTGGGGGGGGGGGGGGGGGGGGGGTTGGGTAGGGGACACGCACACATTTTACACTGTACATTGGAATGTTGACAAAGCCTTACTTGGTCATTTACTGTACAACTAGGTTAGGACATTTGTAGGGGCCAGTTTCGAATTGCAGTCTCACGTAGGTGTTTTTTGAGAGTGTTTTTGAAGGTGGGTAGTGATTCACATTCCTTTACAGCTTTAGGCAGGGCGTTCCACATTGATGTGGCATAATTGCGAAACGTGTTTAGTCCCTTGTTTGAGCCGAATCTGGGTTTTACATGATTTGTGGAGCTCCCTCTGGTGTTGTGATCGTGGTATTCACTGACCTTTGGGAAGTATTTTGACATGTACATGGGTACCTTGGTCGCGTAGTGTATCTTGTAGACCAGGCCCATTGCAAGTTGCTGTACTCTGTCGTCTACTCTAAGCCATCCTAGGTTGTCAAAGTGGGCAGGGGTGAGGTGGGTTCTAGGAGTCAGGTCAAGTAGTAGTCTGACTAGCTTGTTTTGAGATGTTTGTAATTTGTTTTTTAGTGCCTTTGAGGTGCTTTGGTACCATGAGGTGCAAGCATAGTCGTAGTACCCTTGAATGAGTGCTCCTGCTAGAGTCTTCAGGGTATTCTTGTTTACCAGAGAGGAGATCCGGTACAAGAATCGCGTTCGTTGGTTGACTTTTTTTATTACATTGGATGCCATTTTGTCACAGGAAAGATTAGCCTCTAGGATGGAACCCAGGTAGGTAATTTCATCTTTCCTTGTGACAATATTGTCACCCACTGTAACCGAGAAGTCGTCAGTCTTGCTGAGTTTGTTATTTGAACCGAAGAGAATGGACTCTGTTTTGCCCATGTGTAATGATAGTTTGTTGTCGGCGAGCCATATGCAGATTTTGCCTAGTTCCGAGCTGAGGGCTTTTTCAACCTGTAACTTGTTCTTGTCAGAGACCAGCAGGGCTGAGTCGTCCGCAAACAGGAACAAGTTGCAGTCACAAGCTGACGACATGTCATTTGCATAAATTAGGAATAGTAGCGGTCCTAGTATGCTTCCTTGTGGAACACCACAGCTCACTGTGAGGGGGGGGGATAGGGTACCGTTTACTTCCACCATCTGTTCCCTCCCCTCCAGGTAGGATTGTATCCAGCTCACTGATAAACTATCAAAACCAATTGCTTTTAGCTTGTCAATCAGAATGGTGTGATTGACAGTGTCGAAGGCCTTTTGTAGGTCCAGCATGACCATGCCGCAGTATTTGCCCGCGTCCACCTCTTGTTTGATGTGGTCGTTCAAGTAGAGAAGGCATGTGTCAGTGGAGTGGGATGTTCTGAAGCCAGATTGGAATTCGTAGATTAGATTTTTTTCCGCGAGGTATTTTTCGATCTGTTCGTATACTATTTTTTCCATGACTTTCGAGATGGATGTAAGGATAGAAACAGGGCGGTAGTTACCCGGGTCTAATTTGCTGCCCTTTTTGTGCAGGGGTGTTACTCTCGCAATTTTGAAGTCCTTGGGGACGTGTCCCTGTTTTATGGAGAGGTTTATTATGTGTGTGATGACTGGGGTGATGGCTGCTGCTGAGTCTCTGAGGAATTTGGAGGGGATGTTGTCATGGCCAGTGGCCTTGTTTGGTTGGAGGGCGCTCAGTTTTTTGAGTACCTCATCTGTAGTTACTATTTCCAGTTTGAAGTCGTCTTTGTGGACGCCTAGGTTCATGTAGTATGCTACTATGTGTTAACATTTCACTACCACACTACCAATGGTTAACCTTTCACTACCACACTACAGAAGGTTAACATTTCACTACCACACTACAGAAGGTTAACCTTTCACTACCACACTACAGAAGGTTAACCTTTCACTACCACACTACAGAAGGTTAACCTTTCACTACCACACTACAGAAGGTTAACCTTTCACTACCACACTACAGAAGGTTAACCTTTCACTACCACACTACAGAAGGTTAACCTTTCACTACCAGACTACATAAGGTTAACCCTTTCCCTACCACACTACATGAGGTTAACCCTTTCACTACCACACTACCAAATGGTTAACCTTTCACTACCACACTACAGAAGGTTAACCTTTCACTACCACACTACAGAAGGTTAACCTTTCACTACCACACTACAGAAGGTTAACCTTTCACTACCACACTACAGAAGGTTAACCTTTCACTACCACACTACAGAAGGTTAACCTTTCACTACCAGACTACATAAGGTTAACATTTCACTACCACACTACAGAAGGTTAACCTTTCACTACCACACTACAGAAGGTTAACCTTTCACTACCACACTACATAAGGTTAACCCTTTCACTGCCAAACTACAGAAGGTTAACCTTTCACTACCACACTACATAAGGTTAACCCTTTAACTACCACACTACAGCAGGTTAACCTTTCACTACCACACTACAGAAGGTTAACCTTTCACTACCACACTACAGAACACTACCACACTACAGAAGGTTACCCCTTTCACTACCACACTACAGAAGGTTAACCTTTCACTACCACACTACAGAAGGTTAACCTTTCACTACCACACTACAGAAGGTTAACCCTTTCACTACCACACTACATGAGGTTAACCCTTTCACTACCACACTACCAAATGGTTAACCCTTTCACAACCACACTACAGAGGGTTAACATTTCACTACCACACTACATACGGTTAACCTTTCACTACCACACTACAGAAGGTTAACCTTTCACTACCACACTACATAAGGTTAACCCTTTCACTGCCACACTACATAAGGTTAACCTTTCACTACCATACTACATAATGTTAACCCTTTCACTACCACACTACAGAAGGTTAACATTTCACTACCACACTACAGAAGGTTAACCCTTTCACTACCACACTACATGAAGTTAACCCTTTCACCACCACACTACCAAATGGTTAACCCTTTCACAACCACACTACAGATGGTTGACCCTTTCACTACCACACTACATGATGTTAACCATTTTCACTACCACACTATCAAATGGTTAACCCTTTCACTACCACACTACAGAAGGTTAACCTTTCACTGCCACACTACAGAAGGTTAACCTTTCACTACCACACTACATAAGGTTAACATTTCACTACCACACTACAGAAGGTTAACCTTTCACTGCCACACTACATAAGGTTAACATTTCACTACCACACTACAGAAGGTTAACCCTTTCACTACCACTCTACAGAAGGTTAACCTTTCACTACCACACTACAGAATGTTAACCCTTTCACTACCACACTACATAAGGTTAACCCGTTCACTACCACACTACATTAGGTTAACCCTTTCACTACCACACTACCAAATGGTTAACCCTTTCACAACCACACTACAGATGGTTGACCCTTTCACTACCACACTACATGAGGTTAACCATTTTCACTACCACACTATCAAATGGTTAACCCTTTCACAACCACACTACAGACGGTTAACCTTTCACTACCACACTACCAATGGTTAACCTTTCACTACCACACTACAGAAGGTTAACATTTCACTACCACGCTACAGAAGGGTAACATTTCACTGCCATACTACAGAAGGTTAACCTTTCACTATCACACTACAGAAGGTTAACATTTCACTACCACACTACCAATGGTTAACCTTTCACTACCACATAGAGCTGCCGCGATTACCGCATTACCGCGGTATCGCTGTTACATCACGGCCACCGCAGAGTAGGCTGAATACCGCGTCACCGCTGTTTTTTATAATAATAATAATAAATTACCCTCCTCTCGTTGGGCTTGCGGCTCTGCAGATATACCCTACTCCTCCATCGAGGTTCCAAGCGACCCTATTGGGTACCAGAAAAGTCACGTGAAACATTGCAGACCACTGATTGGTCAGAAGAGAGAAGCGTCACACGTTGTAGCGGCATGCAGTGTGTTACCACCAATCGGCAAGCGCGTATTAGGTTTTTACTTCCTGAATGTCAGCTCATCACAACACGGCTAATAACGTTAGCTTTAACTCTCGGCCGGAGTGGACTATCATCGCTCCTCAGGAGTACTAAACGAGACATAATGATTTTACTGTCTGCAACGAATGTTATAATAAAAGCCCTTCGTTCTATACACTTGTCTGATTGAAAACTTTATTAACAGACCGCAGAATGGGACAACTCAGCACGCTCTGAGCAAAGAAAGGAACTGAGATATGAATAGAGTATTCCTTGCCTTGCTATGGTCCGGTAAATACGCTGATGTTATTGAACGTATAACTATATAATGTTAATGCCACAAAACGAATGCCTTTATTATAAAGTAGTAACTTTATAGTAATAATAATAAGAAAGGGTCGGGGGGGTTAGGGGTAACCACCCCTGCCCGCGACACCGAGTGAACTGCGCACGACCAGAGGGGAAACTTCGAATCCGTGTTTCACTTTCAATAACTAATGCGTGCTTGCCGAATCCCAAACAATATTCATGCTGCAAAGTAATCCTCTAAAGATAGACATTTAGACTAGAGGCAGGCTATATGCTATAAAGAGTAGACTACTACTAAAAAAAATGCATTCAAACTTTTTTTTTTTTTTTTGTGCGTGCGGTAATAACCGCGGCGGTAGGAAATATTTTGCAAATGTGTGCGGTAAGGAAAACATCAATACCGCGGCAGCTCTACTACCACACTACAGAAGGTTAACCCTTTCACTACCACACTACATGAGGTTAACCCTTTCACTACCACACTACCAAATGGTTAACCCTTTCACAACCACACTACAGAGGGTTGACCCTTTCACTACCACACTACATGAGGTTAACCATTTTCACTACCACACTATCAAATTGTTAACCCTTTCACAACCACACTACAGAAGGTTAACCTTTCACTACCACACTACAGACGGTTAACCGAATGTAGCGTGGTAGTGAAAGGGTTAACACAATACCACACTCCTACGCAAGACATCGCACTTGCATGCCACTCTCGAGCAACTCTGCCCAAAGAGGAAGTAAAACCCATACTATGTATATACTATACTCTTTTATAAAGTAGAACCGGGGGGTCGAAGCCTCGTTTATTCACTGTGTCCATCATGGAGATGACCATGAATGCGGTCATAAAGGTAGGGTTTCCTTTACGCAGAGTAGTCTGTCTACCGGTACGTTTCTGATAACCGCATCACTGCGTAGACTGTGGGGAAGTCATAGCCGCATTTTCTTTCTTTGGTTGCTGCTATCCGGATTTGGTATTTAAATTTTGGCTCTCTTAGGCAGAACTGTTTAGCAGGCTGTGTGACGTACCGGCACAGAGACAGCTCTGCGTAGGAGTGTGACACAATAGCTGACAGGAAACGACCTGGGGCCAACTCCGTTCCCCTAGCAACGACCTGGGGCCAACTCCGTTCCCCTAGCAACGACCTGGGGCCAACTCCGTTCCCCGGAATCCTTCTGAAAGGTCTATTAGCAAACCCTGCAACAGGAAGTGAACGCGGACCAATTTGGAATTGTTTATGTTTGAAGTTTGAAACAGTCTAGGTTTTCTGCTAATCACCACACAAACATCAGCAAATTTAGCCACCACTAAGTAAGGGATAATGCCTGACAAGCTCACATTAACATATTTTAATGGACGAGGTGGTGGAGGCGTGAACTCTCCAACGTGAGGCGCCTCCACTGAGACCATTAAAATATGTTAATGTTAGGCTCGAAGGGCATTATCCCTTTTATACCATGGCCAATGGCCAAAGATTTTAAATTAGGAAAATGAGGAGCATTTATTCATAGGGAATTTGAATAATCCCTGGAACTAGTTTGTTGTTTGTTGTCATCAGCTAGAAAGCTAATGTTATGCTAGCAGGCATTATGTTTGCATGGTTTGCAAACAGTGAATATGATCTAACATGTATGTGTTTAACACAAAGATTAGCTTAGGGGGGGGGGGGTGGGTAGATCATTAAATTAGATAGCTGGATAATAATAATAATAATAATAATAATAATAATAATAATAATAATAATAATAATAATAATAATAATAATAATAATAATAATAATAATAATAATAATAATAATAATAATAATAATAACTTTATTTATATAGCACCTTTCATACATGGATTGCAGCTCAAAGTGTGTCACAGCAAACAGCATAAAATGAACATAGGCATAACATTAGCATACAGTTGACAGAATAAACGCAATGCATAAAGTGCAGACATACAAATAGGTATAAAAGACAATAAAAGTAGTGCAATGTAGAAAGTGCAGACATAAGAATAGGCATAAAATAAGTACAATAAGTACAGTGTTCCCTGAAAGCATGTGAATATAGCTACCTAAGCTTTGTGCTCAACAATCATTATTCACTGTTTGCAAACCTTAGGCAATGCTACTACTACTACTACTACTACTACTACTACTACTACTACTACTACTACTACTACTACTACTACTACTACTACTACTACTACTACTACTACTACTACTACTACTACTACTATTACTACTACTATTACTACTACTACTACTACTACTCAGGGCCGTAGCCAGGGTTTAGAAATTAGGGAGGTCCATTTATTTTTTTGGCCCAGACCGGCCCACTATAATCGGTCGGACACCACCCACCAGTACACCATCCTTACGGTCCCCTTAAATATGCGTACCTACTGTACTATTCCCCCCCCCCAACCCATTACAAAGCTGGGTCGTAAGTGTAAAAACACCTGCATCATAGCAGGCTCAGGATGGGCAACGTAGTCTATAGCCTGTTCATCCCTGTCTCTCTCCTCCACAACCTGGCTTGACTAGACATAAGGAGAGAGATGATTACAATTAACTGGTACATTCAGGTCCAGAATTGTTGGAATCCCCTGACAAAGATGTGCAAAAAGCTGTACAATTTAAACAATACCATACTGGTAATGAGAAAATAGTTGTTTATTCAATGAATGCATGGAGCAGTTCCATCTTATTTCATTTGATACTAACTACTCAGTTTATACAGATTTCAAGTATTCAAATATCAATGATGAATATTGCATAAGGTTTACACAGTTAATAGATCACCTTCTTGTTTTATATTCATCTTATATGGCAATTAAATCAATGGTGTGTTTGTTTGGGGAGTTTGACCTATGTGCCTACCACGACGCCACGTGAAGGTGCATGATCAATGGACAGCACAAAAACAATTTGTGTAGGTGGAGACTAGAGCTACCACAGATAGTAATAAGTTATTAAGAGTAAGTAATCCATACCATATATATCCTAATAGTTACCTTATTACCATACTTGGCTGAAAACAAACTTTGCTGCCTGTTGTGAATGTGTTTTTCCCTGTAGGCTAATACATAAGTAGGCATACATTTTTGCAGTTGAGGAAAAATTTGCCGTTGAGTAGGCTATAATGTGCTGTGTTTTTATGTCTTCCATCGAGGACCACCTTGGAAATAAGTGTTAATGCTTGTTAATGAATGCTTTTAGGTGATATCCTCAGGAATACAAATTGGTCAAGATCATTTGTTTTTATGATGTGTTTTTAATTTCCAAATAAATCTAATCAAATAAAAAAGCAGTTTTTGCAGTTGAGCTACTGGTGTTGTATATTATACAGCCTTTTCATGCATCTTTATCAAGGGAACCCTTATCCTAATGATTTAAAAAATAATATTATGATGATACGATATGGACCTAGTAGTTGGGTCATCTGTGGCACTTCGTTTCTCAATGGATTTTTTAAAAAGGCGGGGGAAATTTGTGAGAGACCAAAATCCAAAATGGCTGCCGTGGAAATTAACTTTTTAATGGTTTGACCTACAATGATGCCCAATACATGGTACCAGCCCCCTCTCAGTCATGTACAAGCCCCTCTCAGTCATGTACCAGCCAGCCCCTCTCAGTCATGTACCAGCCCTCTCTCAGTCATGTATACCAGCCCCAGACCAGGCTGCAGAAACAAATTAATGGGGGGGCATAAAATGTTCTCGGGGGGGCACAATGGTTTTTCAACACAGGTTCCCTTTTATACGTTTCAGCTGGGACAGCGGCGCTGTGGCTTGCTTGGTGCTGCCCACGGTGCTGAACTAAACAGCAGAGAGGCAATAGAAAAATCTAATTTCTCTCTATCTTAAGAACTTTCACTTATACAAAAACAGACTGAACGGATATATATAACAGACCTGCTGGGGCAGCGGACTGAGAGCAGGGGACACAAACAGGCTGGATAAGATGGTCAAGAAGGCCAGTAGCGTGGTTGGGGTGGAGCTGGACTCTAGCGAGGGTGGCGGAGAGGAGGAACCTTGCTAAGCTCCAGGCCATCAGGGAAAACCCCTCCCACCCACTATACACAGACTTGGCTGACAGGAGGAGCATGTTATAGGCTCACACTACCTAAATGCAGCACTGAACTGAAAGAGTGACACGTTCAGCCGAACGCACAATTGGAGGGGGGCTCCCCACCCTCCAGAACATTTACTACAAGCGTTGCAAGGGCAAGGCTAAGAGAATCATTAAAGACTCCAGTCACCCGAACAACTGCCTCTTTGAACTGCTGCGGTCAGGCAAGCGATACAGGAGTCTCAAGGCGAGCACAGAAAGACTCAAAAGAAGCTTCTATCCCCAGGCCATCAGGCTACTAAACGAACAATGAATGAACACTACACAACAACAACCACCAAACGCACATAGCACACACATCCACACGCACACACTCACTTTAAACAAACACACTGTAGCACCCACTCCACACACTTATAGCACACACCCACTTTAAACAAACACACTGTAGCACCCACTCCCCACACTTTATATTTATGGATGAAGGATTGCACTACAACTCGTACACCTTACTGTAAATTGTACCTAAAATTGTACCTCATCCCATTTCTGCTTTGCACTAGATAGTACTGTACATTAGTACACTGCATAGTATTGTGTATTGTATATTATATGGTAACTCAGAACATTGTACATATGTCTATACCGAACACTGTGACCTCATTTTCTTCTTCTAAATTCATGCTATATTATGTTATTATGTTATTTGATACTATCTTGTCTAGCACAGTCTCTGGAGCGTAACAGTAAGAAGCATTTTGTATGAAAGTATTCTGTACTTCTGTATGACAACTATTAAAGAACTTGAACTTGAACTTGAACTTGAACGGCACAGGAAGTCCTTCATTCAGACTATACAATGCATCACTGTGCCTCACTGCATCACTGAGCACAGAGTGACAATTACCATCTTCCTGGACTCTTACTTTTTAAACAGCACTGTGCATTATTACACCTACTGTAGACTTCAGTATATTTTTACTGTATTTATTTACTGTATCTTTTATTCTATTTTTATTCTATTTCATTTTATTCTATTCTTAGGCCATTTGTTTTGTTATTCTTATTTGTGACTTGTTCTGTCTAAATGTTTAATGTTGAGTGATTTGCAGTGTCAAATTTCCCTCAGGATAATACATTTCTATTCTATTCTATATCTTTGAAAAGTCTCCATTTATTCAACACTTCTGAATTCACTGACAAACTGAACTGAACTGACAAAAATAAGGTGCATAAAAAAGCAAACAAAATTCCTCCACAGGCTACTCACCATCATAAGTAGAGCGGCAAGCGGTGTTTGGGGACAGAGTGAAATCTTCTTAAAACACTGCCCCACCACTCATTCCTGAACTTTTTTGTTAAGTCCTTCTCAAATGCCAACTGAATTAAATTGGCCTTAGTTGCGTCGATGAAGCATACTAAGGCGATGTTCTGTAAAGACATTCTTGAGGGTAGAAAACGAATTCTCACAGAGTGCCGTGCTAGCTTCAGTAGTGTTGTTGTTGACATCAGTGCCCACTAGGGCTGTCCCCGACTAAGGATTTGGATAGTTGATTTTGATAAAAAAAAAAAAAAAACGTTTTTTTTTGTTTTTTTTTACCAGGGTGGGCACAGCTGACTCAGTGGGCGGGCCCGGCCCCCTAATGCCCGCCCATGGCGCCGGGACTGACCAGCCCCCTCTGTCATCTACCAGCCCCCTCTCAGTCATGTACCACAGCCCCATCTGAGTCATGTACCAGCCCCCACTCAGTCATGTACCAGCCCCCTCTCAGTCATGTACCAGCCCCCTCTCAGTCATGTACCAGCCCCCTCTCAGTCATGTACCAGCCCCCTCTCAGTCATGTACCAGCCTCCTCTCAGTCATGTACCACAGCCCCATCTCAGTCATGTACCATAGCCCCATCTCAGTCATGTACCACAGCCCCCTCTCAGTCATGTATACCAGCCCCCCTCTCAGTCATGTATACCAGCCCCCTCTCAGTCATGTACCAGCCCTCTCTCAGTCATGTACCAGCCAGCCCCCTCTCAGTCATGTACCAGCCAGCCCCCTCTCAGTCATGTACCACAGCCCCCTCTCAGTCATATACCACAGCCCCCTCTCAGTCATGTACCACAGCCCCCTCTCAGTCATGTACCAGCCCCTCTCAGTCATGTACCAGCCCCCTCTCAGTCATGTACCACAGCCCCCTCTCAGTCATGTACCAGCCCCATCTCAGTCATGTACCAGCCCCCCTCTCAGTCATATACCTGCATGACTGGCGGGGGGGTGCTTAGTAAGAGATGTGCTTGGGCCAGCCCAGTGTCAGTCAGTACCAATGGGCCGATGTCTCAGCCTAGTAGTGGGCCGGTCGTTGACCAAAAAAAAAAAATTAGTTTTTTTATTAAAAAAAATTATATAATTTTTTTTTTTTTTAATAGTTACAAATAGTTACCGAGGTCCGGACCTCGGTGACCTCATAGCTGGCTACGGCCATGCTACTACTACTACTACTACTACTACTACTACTACTACTACTACTACTATTACTACTACTATTACTACTACTACTACTACTACTACTACTACTGATACTGCTACTACTACTACTACTATTACTACTACTACTACTACTACTACTACTACTACTACTACTACTACTACTACTACTACTACTACTACTACTACTACTACTACTACTACTACCAGGGCCACCTGGGAGAAATGCGAGGCCCTGTGCGAGATTTATAGCAAGAGAGAGAGCGAGAGAGAGCTCCCGTTCTACAGTCAATATAGAGTGTTATCGCTGCACAGACCCGGCAATGCCCCTGACCCTCCACCAGAGCAAGGCCAGAGAGACAGAGAGAGAGAGAGAGAGAGAGAGAGAGAGAGAGAGAGAGAGAGAGAGAGAGAGAGAGAGAGAGAGAGAGAGAGAGAGAGAGAGAGAGAGAGAGAGAGAGAGAGAGAGAGAGAGAGAGAGAGAGAGAGACACACACATTGGAAAGAAACAACCCAAAACCAGAGCAAATTGAAATGCTATTTGGTCCTAAACAGAGAGTACACAGTGGCAGAATACCTGAGCACTGTGACTGACCCAATACTAAGAAGATCCTTGACTAGGTACAGACTCAGCGAGCACAGCCTAGCCATCGAGAAAGGCCGCCATAGGCAGACCTGGCTCCCAAGCGAAGACAGACCCACTGCACACAAGATGAGGTGGAAACCGAGCTCCACTTCTTAACAACCTGCCCAGTGCCCACTATACCAAGACATAATACTTCCCACAAATTGCAAACACCCAAAGAGACTTTGAAAACATGGACAATAACTCAAAACTCCCATACCTACTGGGAGAAATACAAGAATGTGAAATAAAGCCCATTTGAATTGAAGAGAGAGAGATAGATAGAGCATGTCTGTGTGTGTTAGAAAGAGAGAGATAGAGAGAGAGCATGTTTGTTTGTGTGTGTGTGTGTTAGAGAGAGAGCATGTATATGTGTGTTAGAAAGAGAGAGAAATATAGAGAGAGAGCATGTCATTTTGTGTGTTAGAGAGAGATATAGAGCATGTATGTGTGTGTTAGAAAGAGAGAGAGAGAGAGAGAGAGAGAGAGAGAGAGCATGTGTGTTTGTGTGTTAGAAAGAGAGAGCATGTCTGAGAGAGATAAGCAAGACAGCTAAGATGAGCCCCTAAAGGATATTCAACTTGTAATGGAAGAACAAAACAGAAGGAAAAGATAACTTCACAAAGGCAACATGAATATACATAGATCCAAAAGGACAAAGATCAACACTTAAATCCATAGAGAAGAGGGTCTATACCAGAGAAAACAAAATAGCAAGGAGCCAACGGCCGACATCAGCTAAATAGGCTAACTGCAAATAGAGTAGCCAGGTACTGACACCAGGTACACACCGTTAGCTACAATAGCTAGCCGGCCCGTTTGGCTCAATATAACGTTAGCTACGTTAGCTAGCCGGCCCGCTTTGGCTCAATATAACATTAGCTACAACAGCTAGTCGGCCCGTTTGGCTCAATATAACGTTAGCTACGTTAGCTAGCCGGCCCGCTTGGCTCAATATAACATTAGCTACAACAGCTAGCCGGCCCGTTTGGCTCAATATAACGTTAGCTACGTTAGCTAGCTGGCCCGCTTGGCTCAATATAACATTAGCTACAACAGCTAGCCGGCCCGTTTAGCTCAATATAACGTTAGCTACGTTAGCTAGCCGGCCCGCTTTGGCTCAATATAACATTAGCTACAACAGCTAGCCGGCCCGTTTGGCTCAATATCACGTTAGCTACGTTAGCTAGCCGGCCCGCTTGGCTCAACATAACGTTAGCCAACATAACGTTAACCTTAGCCACGATAGCTAGCCGGCCCGAGAGAGAGAGAGATATATCCACGGCGGGAATAGAATAGAGTGCATTAAAAACTCACCAAACGTCCAAGAGGATGGAGACAACCGCGTGGAGTTGACGAAGTTCATCTGCCGAACGACCGTCCTCTTCATCTTGGCATAACAATGCTGCACGCGCTCTCTCTAGGTTAGCTAACGCTAGTTAGCCTTTAGCTAAGCTAGCTACTAGCCGACATGGCTATCCCGACTGAACCACACGTTAGCACTCGATATTATAACGTAGCTAAAGCTAACTAGCTGTCCCTGCCTTTATCTAAGCCGACATGGCTACCCTGACTGAACTGTCTAACATGCAACAACTTTCATCTTCAGTCCATCTGCCGAACGACCGTCCTCTTCGTCTTGGCTGGCATAAGCATAACCTCCAATGCTGCACGCGCGAAATAGTCAAACGCAGCTGACGCACGCCGGCCGACTGTACACATGTAACCCCTCCCTTCGTTGAAACCAATAGTATGTCTGCTGCAGAGCCCCAGAGCTCCAATAGTGAGTATGTCTGCTGCAGAGCCGCAGAGCCAGGAACAAGTCAGACACATTCTACAAACGTGTCTAATGTGAAATATATTAGCATATAAGCAAAACTAGATTTTAGGTCTGTGATGAAAAAGGGCCTCGCGGGAAGGGGGGCCTTGCAAAAAAAAATAAAAAATAATAATAATAATAATAATAATAATAATAAATAATTTTTATTTATTTTTGTGCGAGGCCCCCCTTCCCGCGAGGCCCTGTGCGCACTGCTCGCACCCCCCCGAGGCGGCCCTGACTACTACTACTACTACTACTAGGTCATCCTCAGACCATCCATCGGTGCTTCCAGTCATCCCGATCCTCCATGCATGAGTACGTCCACGTATGTTAGTGTGGGACGTCCTCGTGATCGATGCCCGTGTGTTGGCTCCCACAGCACAAGTTCGCTGGCTGACAGCTCTTGCTGTCTCTGGCAGTGACCTGCTAGCCTCATTCTCCTGACTGCTGCTTCCTCGCTCACCCTTAGTGCCCCCCCCCATACAAGTTTGCATTGGTGACATGCTCATCCTTGTTGATGTTAAGTACTACATGCTACAGTGGTTCCCAATCTCTCCTCGAGGCACCCCAGCCGTTCCATGTATTTGTTAAATTCCACCACCAGCACACCTGATTCAACTATATAAAGGGCTAGTTTAGTTGAATCAGGTGTGCTGCATGGTGGTGGAATTTAACAAATACATGGAACGGCTGGCGTGCTTCGAGGAGAGGATTGGGAAGGACTGCTACACTATAGGCAATGCTAGCAACCGTAACGCCTGCTAGCACAACATTAGAGGATATAATGTAGCAGAGTTCACACAATGAACGGTTTCTCACATTTCTCCCTCTGTGAGTCCAATTCACTTAGCAAGCATTAGCTAACCCAGCCGAGAACTATCTGAATATCAGATGGAAGAATAACTTCATTATCCTCGAATGGATTTTGAATTGGATTGTTGTGGTTTGGGAGCGAAGACGGGGTTTCCTAACATGTCTAAATGATGGGTTGACACACACACACACACACACACACACACACACACACACACATGGCCGCCTAGTTATAGTTGAAAGTGGGGGTGCAATTTTTTTTTCTTTTTTTTATTAATTTTTTTTTTCTTATTATTTTTATTTATTTTTTACATGCAAGGGGTGGTTTCGAGGGGGTCCGGCACGACCCCCTCCATGGCAGATATTTTTTTCATTTAATGAACCTGTACGTGCAATTTCCTGCAATATAGAGCCTTCAATCTTGACCAATAAAGCTGCTCTTTTCACTATAAAACTCAGTTTATATTGCAGTATGATAGCCAATTACTATAATAATAATAATAATAATAATATATTAATATATATATATTTATATACTGTATATTTTGTTTTTGCTCTTTTATTTTTTATTAAATCAATCTCCTTTCAAATAGGCCAAGTTTTTAATAAGAAAGAGAGAAAAAATACCAACAAGGAACAATAACAGGGTCTGCTGTAAATATAGCCTATTTTGTGTCTTAATTTGTTATGTTATCCTACACTTTAAGCTGTCTGATATTTCCATTACCTGTAACTCTTGGGTCTCTTTCTCTCCTTCTCTGCCTCCTCCCTGAGTCTGCACAGTCACCATATCATTCTACATTAAGGAGAGCAATACACTTATGAATACACTGAACCGGTTTGAATACACAATCTTTATGCTACTCTGTAAAGAAAGGGAGAGAGGGGGGACACAAGGGTTAAATAACAATGGCAGAGGATTTGAATTTAAACACAGTGGAGCTTAGATGATCTACAGTTGTCCACGACTTATACTCCAAGGCATCTGCTATATAATAATCTTCAGATTTACTTAAGTGTTATTAGTAGGTTACAGCAGTAAGCATTAGTTTGCTCAGTCAATTATGGCCAATTCGTTTTATATTGTTTAATACAGTTCAATAAATAGATAAATGAAAAGCAATTTTTTTTGGATTCCCCCCCCCCCCCCCCCCCCCCCCCAACAACAAAGGCCCTCCACAGAGTGGTCAAGGCTGCGAGGAGGATCACTGGAGCTAGCCTCCCAGATATCTCCACAGTCTTTACCTCCCGCTGCCTACGGCGTATAAATAACATCTTACTAGACCAGTACCACCCAGCAAACCATCTCTTTCAACTGCTGCCCTCTGGTCGAAGGTACAGATCCATCCAGTCCGGAACCAGCAGACTGACCAACAGCCTCTACCCACGGGCTGTCAGGCTGCTCAACGACGAACATCAACTTGCCCCCCCCCGCATCCCACCCCCGGTGACATAACTCCCACTCCCACATTACAACAATAACTGTGAACCGGACTTGCATTGCTGCACTATACAATACTTCATCCTTTGCAAGTCAACGCCCCCCCCCCCCCCCCCTCCTTCCATCAACTCACTGGACTGAAATATTTATATTTATTAATTTATTTGCACAAGCACTAGATGCACTTGGGACAATGATGGTATGTTATATATTGGGACATTGGGACATTGATACTCTATTACTTTATTACTATATTACTATTATTATTGACATTATTATTTTGCACATGTTATATCTTATGTTGTATGCCAGTGGTGATGTTCCTAACAAATTTCGTTGTACCAACAATGACAAATAAAGATCTATTCTATTCTATATATAATCCAAGTATTTGTGTCTTAATTTGTTATGTTATCCTACACTTTAAGCTGACTGTCTGATATTTCCACTACCTGTAACTCTTTGGTCTCTTTCTCTCCTTCCTGAGTCTGTACAGTCACCATATCATTCTACATTAAGGAGAGCAATACACTTATGAATACACTGAACATCATTATGAAACATTTCTATTGCACCCTTACTTACAATTCATTATGAATTGAAAATGGGGAACCCTGATGTAAACAAGACGAAAGTCTTTCTCTGGTCTGCATCCCCTTAACAATTGTGTGTATTGAGCCGTACTGTACTGTACCCATTCTGCAATCTGTTATTGATTGATTAAAAATGTTATTAACATATTGCAGAATGGGTACAATATAGTACGGCTCAATACACACAATTGTTAAGGGATTGCAGACCAGAGAAAGACTTTTGTTTTGTTTACATCAGGGTCCCCCATTTACAATTCATAATGAATTGTAAGTAAAGGTGCAATTAACACCGTGCAATCCATTATTTGTGGAGCCCGCCCTTTAAGTCTTTGAGCTATTAGGCTACTAGGGTTCTTACTTTGCGTTTTGGTGTACTGCAAAATGCTCCGATGTCTGTATTCTTTCTTTTTTTCTGCCATGTTACCTGGTTGGCTGGACACACACACACATTTTCATTTCAGGTATTGTACCTTAAGATAATTGAACATCTTGATTTACCGTAAATCCTCAAATATAGGACGGGTCTTCTATTTACCTCAGCTGCAAAGAGCACCAGGCCTTTATTAGAGAGGCTTATATAAGAGGCAGGCCTTAATTTCTAAAAATGACACTCATGGACATAATCCCTTAATTTTCAGACTTTTATTGCATTATTATTATTATAAAAAAAAAAAAAAAAAGTAAAAAAAAATAAAAAATTGGGGGGGCCCTCGTCACTAAAGGCCCACGGGCCGCGGCCGTCGTTAATCCGGCCCTGCTCGCGAACGTTCAAATTTGCAAACGAAGTCAGTTATCCAGCTGACGACACCACATATCTAGATATATGACAACATTAGCTAGCGGCTAGCACTAAAGCTAATGCCAACCAGAGGGACACTTTGTTATTATTATTATTATTATTGGTATGACCAGATAGCATTTCGGGATGTGAAACACTTGTATTGTATTGCGTGGTAGAACCTCTACCACTCAATAGTAAACGACATGTCTAACATAAATAATCTTAACAATCATAAACAACTTACTGGAAAATCCTGCCTGCCACCAAATGACACACTTCTGTCGCCTTTGATATTTACACTCAGCCTACCTGCAGCGCCGCGCCACTATCTGCTCTGCTGGGGGTTGGACTTGGAGAGGCACTGGATCAAACCATATGGGGGAGCAGGGGGGGGGGTCGCAATCTTTGGAAACTTAAAAACTTGCTATTAAGTGTCATTGCGTATTATTAATTTGATTGAAATTACGTAGTTATGGTTAGATTTATATATGGGAGGGGGGGGTATATCATATTTTTCATATGATCAAAAAGTGGGGGAGCAAAATCAGTCGTTTGCCCCCCCATGTTCAATAGTGATAGAGCAGCTGCTTCGCGTGCTCTTATGCGCAGGCGTCTATGCACACACACACACACACACACACACACACACACACACACACACACACACACACACACACACACACACACACACACACACACACACACACATACACACACACACACACACACACATACACACACACACACACACACGCACAATGAGTAGAAAGATACAATCTCTCTCTCACACACAAACACACAAACACACACACACACAATGAGTAGAAAGATAAAGATACGATCTCTCTCTCTCACACACAAACACAAACACACACACTGGGAGATGCACGAGGAGTCAGTACATTAGTACAAGTGTTGGTCGTCACTTGTTGGCCAAGCTGCATCGCTTACCTTAACCCTGACCGTTACCATTTATAAACCCTTATCTTAACTCTAACCCCAACTTCACCTCAGTGAGCCTCACTACTAAACACGGACTAAACACGTTTCGCAATTATGCCACATCAATGTGGAACGCCCTACCGAAAGCTGTAAAGGAATGTGAATCACTACCCACTTTCAAAAACACTCTCAAAGAACACCTACGGGAGACTGCAATTCGAAACTGGCCCCCACAAATGTCCTAACCCAGTTGTACAGTAAAGACCAAGCTTTGTCAGTATTCCAATGTACAGTGTACAGTGTCGTCGTCCCCCCTACCCAACCCCCTCCCCCCCCCACCTCCAATGTACAGCCCCCCACCCACCCACCCAACCCCACCCCACCTACCCAACCTCCTCCAATGTACAGTTTCTATGTAAAATGTTTATACACTCTTTTTCTGGACACTTTTTGTATGACAAACAGTACTGTATTTGCAAATCTGGTATGTCATAAATGTATAGATGTAGCAGTACTGTCTATCTGTATGTCGTGTGTGTCATATGATGAATTGAAAATGGGGGACCCTGATGTAAACAAGACGAAAGTCTTTCTCTGGTCTGCATCCCCTTAACAATTGTATGTATTGAGCTGTACTGTACTGTACCCATTCTGCAATCTGTTAATAAACTTTTCAATCAATCAATCAATCACCTTGTGGACACGGCGCGGGCGTGGCACGGCCGTGGGGCATCATACACTGGGTATACTTAGTGATACGGAAAAAGAGAAAGTCGCTGTGTGAATCTAAGTGGGGGAAACGAGTGGCCTGATCGCCGCCGTCTGTCTGAAATATGGCTTCTCTTATTGGCTTGATGTCGACAACCACAGCATGCATCTGAGTCTGCCATCTCTATCTAGTTTCATTGTTGTTTCGTTTTGTTTCGTTTTTTTCATTCCCACTTTCTTTTGGGTGAACATTTAGCTTGGCAAATGTTTAATGGAACGTGTCCCAATGGCGATGCTTTAAAGGAATATATTTCTGCCTCAGATAAGCTCTAATCTCTCTTCTGTCTCTCTCTCTCTCTCTCTCTCTCTCTCTCTCTCTCTCTCTCTCTCTCTCTCTCTCTCTCTCTCTCTCTCTCTCTCTCTCTCTCTCTCCCTCCCTCCCTCCCCTCTGATCTGTCCTGCAGAGTTCAGCTGCTGGTCGCTAGGTCGATTCGGGAGCCCCGGCGACCAATCACATCCGCCCAGAAGATGAGGCGCGCGGTGGTCGAGGATGGAACGTAACAGAGTCGTCTCTGGGGAACCTCCGCGCACTGCCACCTCGCCGCGCCAACAACACTGAGCACACCCTCCCTCCCTCCCTCCCTCCCTCCGCAACCATCCACTCCCTCCCAACCCTCCTCCCCAACTTATCACAAAGTTCCCTACTTACACCACCTCACCCCCCCCACCCCCTTCCCTCACATCAGCCCCCGACTCATCCCGCCCTAGAACCTTGATCTACACTGTTCATCCGAATCCACGTTAACCCCCGCCCCCCCCCCCCCCCCCCCCCCCGCCCCCAAGAGGATCTGTCCTTTCATGAACGTTGCATCCGGCTGTCGGACAGACTATAGAAGCAGCAAGGCGCTGAAGAGGACGCGGCCGCCAGTCATGCACCTCTTCCCGCTTCCTGTTTGTAAACGAGGAGGGGGGCGGGGCCTGTCGGTGACGGACGGCTGCCTGGTGCGCCTCCTCGGCCTGGCCCTCCTCCTGGCCCCGGCCTCGTGTCAGAAGACGGACCCGTCCAAGCACCCCGTGGTCACCACCAACTACGGCAAGCTGCGGGGCATCAAGAAGGACCTGAACAACGAGATCCTGGGCCCCGTGGAGCAGTACCTGGGGGTGCCGTACGCCACGGCGCCCATCGGGGACCGGCGTTTCCAGCCGCCCGAGGCCCCCGGCTCCTGGCAGGAGATCCGCAACGCCACGCAGTTCGCCCCGGTGTGCCCGCAGAACGTGCACGGCGTGCTGCCGGAGATCATGCTGCCCGTGTGGTTCACCGACAACCTGGACGTGGCGGCGGGCTACATCCAGAACCAGAGCGAGGACTGCCTCTACCTCAACATCTACGTGCCCACGGAGGACGGTGAGTCCAGGGGGGGGGCAGGGGGCGATGATGGGAGGGCTGGGCTGGGGGACGGGCCGGCTGGGGGAGGGCTGGGGGAGGTCTGGGGGAGTCTGTGGGTCAGGAGTTGATGATGGGAGGTCAGGAGGAGACAGGAGGATGTCTGGGGGAGTCCGTGGGGTCAGGGGGAGTCCATAGGTCAGGAGGAGTCAGGAGGAGGTCTGGGGGAGTCCATAGGTCTGGGGGAGTCAGGAGGAGGTCTGGGGGAGGTCTGGGGGAGTCCATAGGTCTGGGGGAGTCAGGAGGAGACAGGAGGAGGTCTGGGGGAGGTCTGGGGGAGTCCATAGGTCTGGGGGAGTCAGGAGGAGGTCTGGAGGAGGTCTGGGGGAGTCCATAGGTCAGGAGGAGTCAGGAGGAGGTCTTGGGGAGGTCTGGGGGAGTCCATAGGTCTGGGGGAGTCAGGAGGAGGTCTGGGGGAGGTCTGGGGGAGTCCATTGGTCTGGGGGAGTCAGGAGGAGGTCTGGGGGAGGTCTGGGGGAGTCCATAGGTCTGGGGGAGTCAGGAGGAGGTATGGGGGAGGTCTGGGGGAGTCCATAGGTCATGAGGAGTCAGGAGGAGGTCAGGGGGAGACCATAGGTCAGGAGGAGTCAGGAGGAGGTCTGGGGGAGGTATGGGGGAGTCCATAGGTCAGGAGGAGTCAGGAGGAGACATGAGGAGGTCTGGGGGAGTCCATAGGTCAGGAGGAGTCAGGAGGAGGTCTGGGGGAGTCCATGGGTCATGAAGAGGAGGTCTGGGCTCCTATAGTAGGGGTGTAACGATACACATTATGTTCAGATTTTATGCAAATCACAATTCAATTAACTTTGTCTTCTGGTCTTTATATATCTGTGTACGTCTTCATATGTCTTCATACAATGAAAGCATTACACATTATATTCATAGCAGTAGCCAGTTGACCAACTGAGTTCCGTATCGAACATGGTTTTTCTTTTACATGTTGGATTCTATGTTGACATCGTTACACCCCTGGTCCCCAGGGACCCATCCCAGGGCGGACGGGAGGAAGAGAGGCGGCGTTGTGGTGGCAATCACTGACAACTGTCGATAGATGATTGAAGCCTTCAGACCAATAATCATACCGGTCCGTTTTCATTTTTCACGGACGGGTGATGTGTTTTTTTCTTCATCTATCTCACTGTCTTTGGGTGACTTTAAACTGAAGGGTTGTGTAAAGGTCACAGTTCAAGGTGGTCCACCGGTACTTTGAGGTCATGTAAACCTGTATTCACACTCCTATGCGTGTTCAAAAAACATACAAAAACATAAGGTTTTTTTCTGCTGGCGTCAAGTCAGGTTTTTCTCTTTCTTCTCTTCTAGGATTGTAGGTTCATACACATTGTTCCAATGCTGTAACAAGCCCATGTGCTCTGTGACGAGAGTATGGATGTTTTTGGACCAGGCACTGGTGGTGGGGTTAGATACAAAGAGAGTTCAATGTGTTTTTCCAGTTTTACCCTTTTCTGGTTTTACTACGCACCATTCTCTGAAAGACAGAGAAAAGAAGAAAAGGCCAACGGTGAAGTGGTTACCAGGTACGAGAAAAAGGATTAGTCGACAACGTTTGACTTTTCACACTTTTTAACTGCCAAGAACCTTAAACTTAAACCTTTTTTCCTGGGTCCATCTTGGCCTTCAGATGTACGTGTAAGGGGGTATGAGTAATAAAATATAAATGTCTCCATTTTCTCCACAGGTGAAGTGTCTCAGTAAAGACTGTACAACCTTTTTTCCCCCACTCTCTCCTCTCTCCTCACCCGGGGTGATTTAAAAATAAATGGGTGGAATGTGTCCTTTGCTCTTTTTGCGAGAGCCACGCCGGACGTGTGGAAACGGCTTCTTTTGTTACAGAACGGTCTTACAGTTTCAGTGGTTCTCAGAAGGTCGGCCACATCAACTCCCTCTGACCTCCGCAGCCACCTACGGTGTTTTTTTCAAGTACCGCTTAACAAACCGAGGCTGTTACTATCAGTCTTTTGCGTGGGAAATCACTGTTGCTTTCAGTGTCTGTATGAGATTGCTCTTAAAACAGCCATGAACAGCGAGGTCGTCTGGTCTGAAATAACACCAAATAGCACTTTAAAAACCTTTCACTGGTACATGGGGGCCCATGGCCATAAATCAGCCCACACACTCCTCTGTGTGTGTGCGCTCATTTGTGGGCGTATATGTATATGTATTGTATACATATATATATATATATATATAAGTGGTAAATGGCTGCATTTATCCAAAGCGCTTTACAATTTGTTCCTCATATTTTACATTTTCACTCATACACCGACGATGGAGGCGACCATGCAAGGTGCCAACCTGCTCATCGGGAGCAGTTAGGGGTTAAGTGTCTTGCTTTAGGACACTTCGACACGCTGCCCGGGAGAAGCGGGAATAGAACCGGGAACCTCCGGATTACCAGACGACCGCTCTACATTGTGAACTGAGTCATAGATAGCTAATCTAAACCCAGAGCAGAGGTGTTGATATTCTTCCACCAATCACAGGCCCAGCCAGGCCCGGACTGGCTATCGGGAGCACCAGGGCCCTCATTTATCAATTTTTCTCAGAAAGTATTCTATTTTCATACGTAAGCACAGAATTTTGAATGTGTGCACGCACACAAAAAACGGGACTTATCACACGTGCGTACACAGGTCCTACGCACACCTGTCTTGATAAATATGACTTTGATCCTACGTTTGAGCTTGTGCACTGTTTTAAGTATTTGCATACCAGAACCGCCCCGATTAACCATATACGGTAATGGAACACCCCCATGAAATGTGGAAAAGTGGACTAACCCGAGCGAACTCTGAGAGACTTCACTGAGAGCGAGATTGATCATCGAGGTCCAACCAACAAATTGAACGTATACAGCATTTCCCGTTGTGAACAATCTTATTTGGAAACATGACACACAGAATAATAGTATTTAGCGTTTTATTTTAAACAATATTTAATCGTATGATTATAGATATTTTTTGAGAATAAATAAATCCAATGAAGTTGCCAAGTTCACAGACAACTCTGCGCTCTAATGCCTATTATGTGCGCTCATCATGAGCCCGTTCTGGTCAGAGTCATATGGCTTCAGTGGATAACTATGATCTGCATTTAAGTGAATATGAAAGAGACTCCGGCCACCGGCACATTATCAGCCAAAATGCGCATCGCAGATTATCTGTACATTGACCAAGTGGAATCCCGTTCACATTACTGATTACTGATGGAGCAAACTCTGAGAGATTGTTCACAGAGGCGCTGCCGAACCAAGATATAATATGATGTGTATAATATAATGTGTGTAGAGGCATATGATACAATCTATTTTGTTGTTGGTATTAGGCAGCCTATATGAAGTACATATAATAGCAGCCAGCCCATAGCCTACATTATGCAACAGTAACTTGTGCATATAATAACACACAGCCCTGCGAAGCCTGCATACAGTAAACTAACTTGATCATTAATCTAGCTGTTGTATCTTTACGCTTATGAAAACATTAAATAATATGTATAGGCTATAGGCCGTCGCTTTAGCCTATATTCTCAAATTGCATTTAATGGCTGAATGAATGAATGAATGAAAACTTTATTTAACAGATTGCAGAATGGGTACAATACAGTACGGCTCAATACACACAATTGTTAAGGGGATGCAGACCAGAGAAATACTTTTGTCTTGTTTACATCAGGGTCCCCCAACTCGAGTCCTCGATATCCTCGCGGACGGACCAGTATACCTTTATATCATATCATATTCATATTCATATCATAGTTTACTCTATCAGCCTACCAGCCAGGCCACGTGAGCGGATCGGCGCGGCCGAGAAATCCGCTCTTCGCTCTTTAAAGCTTGGTCCGCTCCGCTAATCGCTCATGTTGACCCCGCTCCCAAGTCGCTCTCCGCTCGCTCCCCACTCACCTTGAATCGAGCGCTCCCCGCTCCCCGCGCCAGATCGCTCGGCAGTTTTTCTTTTTCTTTTTTGGAGCATGGTGTAAATGAGCTCAAACTACAACAGTCTACACCCCCTGGGCCCCTTAACAATTGTTTGTATTGAGCCGCATTGTAATTGTAGCCATTCTGCAATGTTAAATAACGTTGTTTATCCATTCACTAGTTCTATTAAGCGATGATAGGCTAGCCGAGCCACAATGCTATGGTCGCTGCCATTAACGTTAGCATGTAAGC
>NC_140165.1:75067511-75080011 GCF_963971535.1 Notolepis coatsorum
GAAGCGCGGCACACGGCAGGGGGTAAGGGGAGAGAGAGAGGAAGAGAGAGGAGGGGGAGAGAGAGAGAGAGAGAGAGAGGAGGGGGGAGAGAGAGATAGAGAGAGGGAGATAGAGAGAGAGAGGGAGGGAGAGGGAGAGAGTGAAATGGAGAGAGAGAGAGAGAGAGAGAGAGAGAGAGAGAGAGAGAGAGAGAGAGAGAGAGAGAGAGAGAGAGAGAGGAGGGGGGAGAGAGAGAGGAATAGAGAGAGAGAGATAGAGAGAGGGATATAGAGAGAGAGGGAGGGAGAGGGAGAGAGGGAGGGAGAGAGAGAGAGAGAGAGAGAGAGAGAGAGAGAGAGAGAGAGAGAGAGGGAGGGAGAGAGTGAAAGGGAGAGGGAGGTCTCGTTAATTATTCCGACCGTCGCTTCTATCGTCGTGCGTCGAGTCAAAACCGTCTCGTCTCCCCTGCTCTGCAATATTTCAATTTTCGGAAGAGATTCATCAAGAGCCCGGGGGTTCGATACTAACGCAATAACGCACGCTGCGGCGGCTGCAGTGCGACACGGCACCCGGTGAGGGGGTGTGAGGGGATGGATGAATACATAAAGGGGAGATGAAAACAAATAAATAATGGAGAGGTGTGCCAGTGTGCTGCAGAGCAAGTATATATTGTCTTTGATGCCGGAGTAAAGCTCGATTATTCCGTTTTGGTTTATCTCAGCCCCTCCGTTTTCCCCGGGAGGAGACGTGTCGCGATAGAGGAAGCTTTTTACGGTTGTAAACAAATTCCCAGGGGCCGGCGTGATCGGTTGCTACGGCCCGGAGATCAACATTGGCATTTTGTGCTAGAAGGTGATAAATCAATTGTCACGTTTGCTGTGGATATGTTTTTACTGAATTGTACTAAAGTCGTTTCATTACTTGTTCCGTCTGCTAGCCGGCTGAAATACGTTACGAATTTTCGACGGCTTGTACACTTTGGCATCGGATTTTATCCGCCAGACCTGTTGACTCTCGTACGTGCAAAGGACAGCGGGATGCGTAGAATCTGTTGTCACCTCCCGGCATAATGCTTCCGGCATCTTTTCGGTGACAGTATACCGACCGCGGAAACACATGTCATCGGGTTCGCGGAACAAAACACCCAACTAGAGCGACACACAAAACCCCAGAACAATACAATAATTCACCCACGGAACGATGTGTTGGGGATAAGGGTTCCGTTTGTTACTTTCCTGTCGGCAAACAAGTTCCTGTTAGCTAGCAAGTATCAAGTTGAAGTTGTATAAACGTTTAGCAAGATTTTATTTTGCAAACTACATTTTGTGTCGTAGTCTTTAGTCAACGACATTGCATGAATAATTTCGTCACGTTAGTGTCACATGATCTCCATTAACGTGACGTCTCGTCTCGTTTTCGTCAGTGGAAAAAGCTTTGTTGACGACCATATTCAGTATAATATTATTTAGTCATCATTTTCATTGACTAAATTAACACTGCAGTAGGGACATCAAGGTGTGTGTTAGGAACTAGTAGTAGTAGTAGTAGTAGTTTATTTTTTCAGTCATCATCTCACACAATCCAATATACACCATCATTTATCAATATTTGATTTGTACAGTGACTGAAAAGGTACAGACTGAAGCATAGTGCTTATATGTGCCTGTCCTATATTCTTAACAAAAAATACAAAAATGTAGACTCCAAAACAGTATTCTAAAGAAAGAAAGCAAACAAAATAGAGACTACAGTAGTGACATCAAGGTGTGTGTTAGGAACTGGAGACTACAGTAGTGACATCAAGGTGTGTTATGAACTGGAGACTACAGTAGTGACATCAAGGTGTGTGTTATGAACTGGAGACTACAGTAGTGACATCAAGGTGTGTGTTAGGAACTAGAGACTACAGTAGTGACATCAAGGTGTGAGTTATGAACTGGAGACTACAGTAGTGACATCAAGGTGTGTGTTAGGAACTGGAGACTACAGTAGTGACATCAAGGTGTGTGTTAGGAACTGGAGACTACAGTAGTGACATCAAGGTGTGAGTTAGGAACTAGAGACTACAGTAGTGACATCAAGGTGTGTGTTATGAACTGGAGACTACAGTAGTGACATCAAGGTGTGTTAGGAACTAGAGACTACAGTAGTGACATCAAGGTGTGTGTTATGAACTGGAGACTACATTAGTGACATCAAGGTGTGAGTTAGGAACTGGAGACTACAGTAGTGACATCAAGGTGTGAGTTAGGAACTAGAGAATACAGTAGTGACATCAAGGTGTGAGTTAGGAACTGGAGACTACAGTAGTGACATCGAGGTGTGAGTTAGGAACTGGAGACTACAGTAGTGACATCAAGGTGTGTGTTATGAACTAGAGACTACAGTAGTGACATCAAGGTGTGTTAGGAACTGGAGACTACAGTAGTGACATCAAGGTGTGTGTTGGGAACTGGAGACTACAGTAGTGACATCAAGGTGTGAGTTAGGAACCAGAGACTACAGTAGTGACATCAAGGTGTGTGTTATGAACTGGAGACTACAGTAGTGACATCAAGGTGTGTTAGGAACTAGAGACTACAGTAGTGACATCAAGGTGTGTGTTATGAACTGGAGACTACAGTAGTGACATCAAGGTGTGAGTTATGAACTAGAGACTACAGTAGTGACATCAAGGTGTGTGTTAGGAACTAGAGACTACAGTAGTGACATCAAGGTGTGTGTTAGGAACTAGAGACTACAGTAGTGACATCAAGGTGTGAGTTATGAACTAGAGACTACAGTAGTGACATCAAGGTGTGTGTTAGGAACTAGAGACTACAGTAGTGACATCAAGGTGTGTGTTATGAACTAGAGACTACAGTAGTGACATCAAGGTGTGAGTTATGAACTAGAGACTACAGTAGTGACATCAAGGTGTGAGTTATGAACTAGAGACTACAGTAGTGACATCAAGGTGTGAGTTATGAACTAGAGACTACAGTAGTGACATCAAGGTGTGAGTTAGGAACTAGAGACTACAGTAGTGACATCAAGGTGTGAGTTAGGAACTAGAGACTACAGTAGTGACATCAAGGTGTGTGTTATGAACTAGAGACTACAGTAGTGACATCAAGGTGTGAGTTATGAACTAGAGACTACAGTAGTGACATCAAGGTGTGAGTTATGAACTAGAGACTACAGTAGTGACATCAAGGTGTGTGTTATGAACTAGAGACTACAGTAGTGACATCAAGGTGTGTTATGAACTAGAGACTACAGTAGTGACATCAAGGTGTGAGTTATGAACTAGAGACTACAGTAGTGATATCAAGGTGTGTTAGGAACTAGAGACTACAGTAGTGACATCAAGGTGTGTGTTATGAACTAGAGACTACAGTAGTGACATCAAGGTGTGTGTTATGAACTAGAGACTACAGTAGTGACATCAAGGTGTGAGTTATGAACTAGAGACTACAGTAGTGACATCAAGGTGTGAGTTAGGAACTAGAGACTACAGTAGTGACATCAAGGTGTGTGTTATGAACTAGAGACTACAGTAGTGACATCAAGGTGTGAGTTATGAACTAGAGACTACAGTAGTGACATCAAGGTGTGAGTTATGAACTAGAGACTACAGTAGTGACATCAAGGTGTGTGTTATGAACTAGAGACTACAGTAGTGACATCAAGGTGTGTTATGAACTAGAGACTACAGTAGTGACATCAAGGTGTGAGTTATGAACTAGAGACTACAGTAGTGACATCAAGGTGTGAGTTATGAACTAGAGACTACAGTAGTGACATCAAGGTGTGAGTTATGAACTAGAGACTACAGTAGTGACATCAAGGTGTGTGTTAGGAACTAGAGACTACAGTAGTGACATCAAGGTGTGTTATGAACTAGAGACTACAGTAGTGACATCAAGGTGTGTTAGGAACTAGAGACTACAGTAGTGACATCAAGGTGTGTTATGAACTAGAGACTACAGTAGTGACAGCAAGGTGTGTTAGGAACTAGAGACTACAGTAGTGACATCAAGGTGTGAGTTATGAACTAGAGACTACAGTAGTGACATCAAGGTGTGAGTTATGAACTAGAGACTATAGTAGTGACATCAAGGTGTGTGTTATGAACTAGAGACTACAGTAGTGACATCAATGTGTGAGTTATGAACTAGAGACTACAGTAGTGACATCAAGGTGTGTTAGGAACTAGAGACTACAGTAGTGACATCAAGGTGTGTGTTATGAACTAGAGACTACAGTAGTGACATCAAGGTGTGAGTTATGAACTAGAGACTACAGTAGTGACATCAAGGTGTGTTAGGAACTAGAGACTACAGTAGTGACATCAAGGTGTGTGTTATGAACTAGAGACTACAGTAGTGACATCAAGGTGAGTTAGGAACTGGAGACTACAGTAGTGACATCAATGTGTGAGTTAGGAACTGGAGACTACAGTAGTGACATCAAGGTGTGAGTTAGGAACTGGAGACTACAGTAGTGACATCAAGGTGTGTTAGGAACTGGAGACTACAGTAGTGACATCAAGGTGTGTGTTATGAACTGGAGACTACAGTAGTGACATCAAGGTGTGTGTTATGAACTGGAGACTACAGTAGTGACATCAAGGTGTGTTAGGAACTGGAGACTACAGTAGTGACATCAAGGTGTGTGTTATGAACTGGAGACTACAGTAGTGACATCAATGTGTGTGTTAGGAACTGGAGACTACAGTAGTGACATCAAGGTGTGTGTTATGAACTGGAGACTACAGTAGTGACATCAAGGTGTGTTAGGAACTGGAGACTACAGTAGTGACATCAAGGTGTGTGTTATGAACTGGAGACTACATTAGTGACATCAAGGTGTGTGTTATGAACTAGAGACTACAGTAGTGACATCAAGGTGTGTGTTAGGAACTAGAGACTACAGTAGTGACATCAAGGTGTGAGTTATGAACTAGAGACTACAGTAGTGACATCAAGGTGTGTGTTAGGAACTAGAGACTACAGTAGTGACATCAAGGTGTGTGTTATGAACTAGAGACTACAGTAGTGACATCAATGTGTGTGTTATGAACTGGAGACTACAGTAGTGACATCAAGGTGTGTGTTATGAACTGGAGACTACAGTAGTGACATCAATGTGTGTGTTAGGAACTGGAGACTACAGTAGTGACATCAATGTGTGAGTTAGGAACTGGAGACTACAGTAGTGACATCAAGGTGTGTTAGGAACTGGAGACTACAGTAGTGACATCAAGGTGTGTGTTATGAACTGGAGACTACAGTAGTGACATCAAGGTGT
The DNA here is from genome assembly GCF_963971535.1 of Notolepis coatsorum. Classification (NCBI taxonomy): domain Eukaryota; kingdom Metazoa; phylum Chordata; class Actinopteri; order Aulopiformes; family Paralepididae; genus Notolepis; species Notolepis coatsorum. Next base: position 75,072,784 of record NC_140165.1, read on the forward strand.
GTTAGGAACTAGAGACTACAGTAGTGACATCAAGGTGTGTGTTATGAACTGGAGACTACAGTAGTGACATCAAGGTGTGTGTTAGGAACTAGAGACTACAATAGTGACATCAAGGTGTGTGTTATGAACTGGAGACTACAGTAGTGACATCAAGGTGTGTGTTATAAACTGGAGACTACAGTAGTGACATCAAGGTGTGTGTTAGGAACTAGAGACTACAGTAGTGACATCAAGGTGTGTGTTATGAACTGGAGACTACAGTAGTGACATCAAGGTGTGTGTTAGGAACTGGAGACTACAGTAGTGACATCAAGGTGTGTGTTAGGAACTAGAGACTACAGTAGTGACATCAAGGTGTGTGTTATGAACTGGAGACTACAGTAGTGACATCAAGGTGTGTGTTAGGAACTAGAGACTACAGTAGTGACATCAAGGTGTGTTATGAACTGGAGACTACAGTAGTGACATCAAGGTGTGTGTTAGGAACTAGAGACTACAGTAGTGACGTGTTAGGAACTAGAGACTACAGTAGTGACATCAAGGTGTGTGTTATGAACTGGAGACTACAGTAGTGACATCAAGGTGTGTGTTAGGAACTAGAGACTACAGTAGTGACATCAAGGTGTGTGTTATGAACTGGAGACTACAGTAGTGACATCAAGGTGTGTGTTAGGAACTAGAGACTACAGTAGTGACATCAAGGTGTGTTATGAACTGGAGACTACAGTAGTGACATCAAGGTGTGTGTTAGGAACTAGAGACTACAGTAGTGACATCAAGGTGTGTGTTATGAACTAGAGACTACAGTAGTGACATCAAGGTGTGTGTTAGGAACTGGAGACTACATTAGTGACATCAAGGTGTGTGTTATGAACTAGAGACTACAGTAGTGACATCAAGGTGTGTTATGAACTAGAGACTACAGTAGTGACATCAAGGTGTGTGTTATGAACTAGAGACTACAGTAGTGACATCAAGGTGTGTGTTATGAACTGGAGACTACAGTAGTGACATCAAGGTGTGTGTTATGAACTGGAGACTACAGTAGTGACATCAAGGTGTGTGTTATGAACTAGAGACTACAGTAGTGACATCAAGGTGTGAGTTATGAACTAGAGACTACCGTAGTGACATCAATGTGTGTGTTATGAACTAGAGACTACAGTAGTGACATCAATGTGTGTGTTATGAACTGGAGACTACAGTAGTGACATCAAGGTGTGTGTTATGAACTGGAGACTACAGTAGTGACATCAAGGTGTGTGTTATGAACTGGAGACTACAGTAGTGACATCAAGGTGTGTGTTAGGAACTAGAGACTACAGTAGTGACATCAAGATGTGTGTTATGAACTGGAGACTACAGTAGTGACATCAAGGTGTGTGTTAGGAACTAGAGACTACAGTAGTGACATCAAGGTGTGTGTTATGAACTGGAGACTACAGTAGTGACATCAAGGTGTGTGTTAGGAACTAGAGACTACAGTAGTGACATCAAGGTGTGAGTTAGGAACTAGAGACTACAGTAGTGACATCAAGGTGTGTGTTATGAACTGGAGACTACAGTAGGTGATAAATCAATTGTCACGTTTGCTGTGGATATGTTTTTACTGAATTGTACTAAAGTCGTTTCATTACTTGTTCCGTCTGCTAGCCGGCTGAAATACGTTACGAATTTTCGACGGCTTGTACACTTTGGCATCGGATTTTATCCGCCAGACCTGTTGACTCTCGTACGTGCAAAGGACAGCGGGATGCGTAGAATCTGTTGTCACCTCCCGGCATAATGCTTCCGGCATCTTTTCGGTGACAGTATACCGACCGCGGAAACACATGTCATCGGGTTCGCGGAACAAAACACCCAACTAGAGCGACACACAAAACCCCAGAACAATACAATAATTCACCCACGGAACGATGTGTTGGGGATAAGGGTTCCGTTTGTTACTTTCCTGTCGGCAAACAAGTTCCTGTTAGCTAGCAAGTATCAAGTTGAAGTTGTATAAACGTTTAGCAAGATTTTATTTTGCAAACTACATTTTGTGTCGTAGTCTTTAGTCAACGACATTGCATGAATAATTTCGTCACGTTAGTGTCACATGATCTCCATTAACGTGACGTCTCGTCTCGTTTTCGTCAGTGGAAAAAGCTTTGTTGACGACCATATTCAGTATAATATTATTTAGTCATCATTTTCATTGACTAAATTAACACTGCAGTAGGGACATCAAGGTGTGTGTTAGGAACTAGTAGTAGTAGTAGTAGTAGTTTATTTTTTCAGTCATCATCTCACACAATCCAATATACACCATCATTTATCAATATTTGATTTGTACAGTGACTGAAAAGGTACAGACTGAAGCATAGTGCTTATATGTGCCTGTCCTATATTCTTAACAAAAAATACAAAAATGTAGACTCCAAAACAGTATTCTAAAGAAAGAAAGCAAACAAAATAGAGACTACAGTAGTGACATCAAGGTGTGTGTTAGGAACTGGAGACTACAGTAGTGACATCAAGGTGTGTTATGAACTGGAGACTACAGTAGTGACATCAAGGTGTGTGTTATGAACTGGAGACTACAGTAGTGACATCAAGGTGTGTGTTAGGAACTAGAGACTACAGTAGTGACATCAAGGTGTGAGTTATGAACTGGAGACTACAGTAGTGACATCAAGGTGTGTGTTAGGAACTGGAGACTACAGTAGTGACATCAAGGTGTGTGTTAGGAACTGGAGACTACAGTAGTGACATCAAGGTGTGAGTTAGGAACTAGAGACTACAGTAGTGACATCAAGGTGTGTGTTATGAACTGGAGACTACAGTAGTGACATCAAGGTGTGTTAGGAACTAGAGACTACAGTAGTGACATCAAGGTGTGTGTTATGAACTGGAGACTACATTAGTGACATCAAGGTGTGAGTTAGGAACTGGAGACTACAGTAGTGACATCAAGGTGTGAGTTAGGAACTAGAGAATACAGTAGTGACATCAAGGTGTGAGTTAGGAACTGGAGACTACAGTAGTGACATCGAGGTGTGAGTTAGGAACTGGAGACTACAGTAGTGACATCAAGGTGTGTGTTATGAACTAGAGACTACAGTAGTGACATCAAGGTGTGTTAGGAACTGGAGACTACAGTAGTGACATCAAGGTGTGTGTTGGGAACTGGAGACTACAGTAGTGACATCAAGGTGTGAGTTAGGAACCAGAGACTACAGTAGTGACATCAAGGTGTGTGTTATGAACTGGAGACTACAGTAGTGACATCAAGGTGTGTTAGGAACTAGAGACTACAGTAGTGACATCAAGGTGTGTGTTATGAACTGGAGACTACAGTAGTGACATCAAGGTGTGAGTTATGAACTAGAGACTACAGTAGTGACATCAAGGTGTGTGTTAGGAACTAGAGACTACAGTAGTGACATCAAGGTGTGTGTTAGGAACTAGAGACTACAGTAGTGACATCAAGGTGTGAGTTATGAACTAGAGACTACAGTAGTGACATCAAGGTGTGTGTTAGGAACTAGAGACTACAGTAGTGACATCAAGGTGTGTGTTATGAACTAGAGACTACAGTAGTGACATCAAGGTGTGAGTTATGAACTAGAGACTACAGTAGTGACATCAAGGTGTGAGTTAGGAACTAGAGACTACAGTAGTGACATCAAGGTGTGAGTTAGGAACTAGAGACTACAGTAGTGACATCAAGGTGTGAGTTAGGAACTAGAGACTACATTAGTGACATCAAGGTGTGTGTTAGGAACTAGAGACTACAGTAGTGACATCAAGGTGTGTGTTATGAACTAGAGACTACAGTAGTGACATCAAGGTGTGAGTTATGAACTAGAGACTACAGTAGTGACATCAAGGTGTGAGTTATGAACTAGAGACTACAGTAGTGACATCAAGGTGTGAGTTATGAACTAGAGACTACAGTAGTGACATCAAGGTGTGAGTTAGGAACTAGAGACTACAGTAGTGACATCAAGGTGTGAGTTAGGAACTAGAGACTACAGTAGTGACATCAAGGTGTGTGTTATGAACTAGAGACTACAGTAGTGACATCAAGGTGTGAGTTATGAACTAGAGACTACAGTAGTGACATCAAGGTGTGAGTTATGAACTAGAGACTACAGTAGTGACATCAAGGTGTGTGTTATGAACTAGAGACTACAGTAGTGACATCAAGGTGTGTTATGAACTAGAGACTACAGTAGTGACATCAAGGTGTGAGTTATGAACTAGAGACTACAGTAGTGATATCAAGGTGTGTTAGGAACTAGAGACTACAGTAGTGACATCAAGGTGTGTGTTATGAACTAGAGACTACAGTAGTGACATCAAGGTGTGTGTTATGAACTAGAGACTACAGTAGTGACATCAAGGTGTGAGTTATGAACTAGAGACTACAGTAGTGACATCAAGGTGTGAGTTAGGAACTAGAGACTACAGTAGTGACATCAAGGTGTGTGTTATGAACTAGAGACTACAGTAGTGACATCAAGGTGTGAGTTATGAACTAGAGACTACAGTAGTGACATCAAGGTGTGAGTTATGAACTAGAGACTACAGTAGTGACATCAAGGTGTGTGTTATGAACTAGAGACTACAGTAGTGACATCAAGGTGTGTTATGAACTAGAGACTACAGTAGTGACATCAAGGTGTGAGTTATGAACTAGAGACTACAGTAGTGACATCAAGGTGTGAGTTATGAACTAGAGACTACAGTAGTGACATCAAGGTGTGAGTTATGAACTAGAGACTACAGTAGTGACATCAAGGTGTGTGTTAGGAACTAGAGACTACAGTAGTGACATCAAGGTGTGTTATGAACTAGAGACTACAGTAGTGACATCAAGGTGTGTTAGGAACTAGAGACTACAGTAGTGACATCAAGGTGTGTTATGAACTAGAGACTACAGTAGTGACAGCAAGGTGTGTTAGGAACTAGAGACTACAGTAGTGACATCAAGGTGTGAGTTATGAACTAGAGACTACAGTAGTGACATCAAGGTGTGAGTTATGAACTAGAGACTACAGTAGTGACATCAAGGTGTGAGTTATGAACTAGAGACTACAGTAGTGACATCAAGGTGTGAGTTATGAACTAGAGACTACAGTAGTGACATCAAGGTGTGTGTTAGGAACTAGAGACTACAGTAGTGACATCAAGGTGTGTTATGAACTAGAGACTACAGTAGTGACATCAAGGTGTGTTAGGAACTAGAGACTACAGTAGTGACATCAAGGTGTGTTATGAACTAGAGACTACAGTAGTGACAGCAAGGTGTGTTAGGAACTAGAGACTACAGTAGTGACATCAAGGTGTGAGTTATGAACTAGAGACTACAGTAGTGACATCAAGGTGTGAGTTATGAACTAGAGACTATAGTAGTGACATCAAGGTGTGTGTTATGAACTGGAGACTACAGTAGTGACATCAATGTGTGAGTTATGAACTAGAGACTACAGTAGTGACATCAATGTGTGAGTTATGAACTAGAGACTACAGTAGTGACATCAAGGTGTGTTAGGAACTAGAGACTACAGTAGTGACATCAAGGTGTGTGTTATGAACTAGAGACTACAGTAGTGACATCAAGGTGTGAGTTATGAACTAGAGACTACAGTAGTGACATCAAGGTGTGTTAGGAACTAGAGACTACAGTAGTGACATCAAGGTGTGTGTTATGAACTAGAGACTACAGTAGTGACATCAAGGTGAGTTAGGAACTGGAGACTACAGTAGTGACATCAATGTGTGAGTTAGGAACTGGAGACTACAGTAGTGACATCAAGGTGTGAGTTAGGAACTGGAGACTACAGTAGTGACATCAAGGTGTGTTAGGAACTGGAGACTACAGTAGTGACATCAAGGTGTGTGTTATGAACTGGAGACTACAGTAGTGACATCAAGGTGTGTGTTATGAACTGGAGACTACAGTAGTGACATCAAGGTGTGTTAGGAACTGGAGACTACAGTAGTGACATCAAGGTGTGTGTTATGAACTGGAGACTACAGTAGTGACATCAATGTGTGTGTTAGGAACTGGAGACTACAGTAGTGACATCAAGGTGTGTGTTATGAACTGGAGACTACAGTAGTGACATCAAGGTGTGTTAGGAACTGGAGACTACAGTAGTGACATCAAGGTGTGTGTTATGAACTGGAGACTACATTAGTGACATCAAGGTGTGTGTTATGAACTAGAGACTACAGTAGTGACATCAAGGTGTGTGTTAGGAACTAGAGACTACAGTAGTGACATCAAGGTGTGAGTTATGAACTAGAGACTACAGTAGTGACATCAAGGTGTGTGTTAGGAACTAGAGACTACAGTAGTGACATCAAGGTGTGTGTTATGAACTAGAGACTACAATAGTGACATCAAGGTGTGTGTTATGAACTGGATACTACAGTAGTGACATCAAGGTGTGTGTTATAAACTGGAGACTACAGTAGTGACATCAAGGTGTGTGTTAGGAACTAGAGACTACAGTAGTGACATCAAGGTGTGTGTTATGAACTGGAGACTACAGTAGTGACATCAAGGTGTGTGTTAGGAACTGGAGACTACAGTAGTGACATCAAGGTGTGTGTTAGGAACTAGAGACTACAGTAGTGACATCAAGGTGTGTGTTATGAACTGGAGACTACAGTAGTGACATCAAGGTGTGTGTTAGGAACTAGAGACTACAGTAGTGACATCAAGGTGTGTTATGAACTGGAGACTACAGTAGTGACATCAAGGTGTGTGTTAGGAACTAGAGACTACAGTAGTGACGTGTTAGGAACTAGAGACTACAGTAGTGACATCAAGGTGTGTGTTATGAACTGGAGACTACAGTAGTGACATCAAGGTGTGTGTTAGGAACTAGAGACTACAGTAGTGACATCAAGGTGTGTGTTATGAACTGGAGACTACAGTAGTGACATCAAGGTGTGTGTTAGGAACTAGAGACTACAGTAGTGACATCAAGGTGTGTTATGAACTGGAGACTACAGTAGTGACATCAAGGTGTGTGTTAGGAACTAGAGACTACAGTAGTGACATCAAGGTGTGTGTTATGAACTAGAGACTACAGTAGTGACATCAAGGTGTGTGTTAGGAACTGGAGACTACATTAGTGACATCAAGGTGTGTGTTATGAACTAGAGACTACAGTAGTGACATCAAGGTGTGTTATGAACTAGAGACTACAGTAGTGACATCAAGGTGTGT
>NC_140165.1:75085011-75087074 GCF_963971535.1 Notolepis coatsorum
CATAACGCCCCCCCCTATCTGACATCCATGTTCTATAACACCCCCCCCCCCCCCTATCTGACATCCATGTTCTATAACACCCCCCTATCTGACATCCATGTTCTATAACACCCCCTCTATCTGATATCCATGTTCCATAACCCCCCCCCCTATCTGACATCCATGTTCCATAACCCCCCCCCCCTATCTGACATCCATGTTATATAACACCCCCCTATCTGACATCCATGTTCTATAACACCCCCTCTATCTGACATCCATGTTCCATAACCCCCCCCTATCTGACATCCATGTTTCATAACACCCCCCCTATCTGACATCCATGTTCCATAACACCCCCCCCCCCTATCTGACATCCATGTTCCATAACACCCCCCCTATCTGACATCCATGTTCCATAACACCCCCCCTATCTGACATCCATGTTCCATAACACCCCCCCTATCTGACATCCATGTTCCATAACACCCCCCCTATCTGACATCCATGTTCCATAACACCCCCCACCCCCCATATCTGACATCCATGTTCCATAACCCCCCCCCCCCCCCTATCTGACATCCATGTTCTATAACACCCCCCTATCTGACATCCATGTTCCATAACGCCCCCCCCCCCCCCCCTATCTGACATCCATGTTCCATAACGCCCCCCCCCCCCCTATCTGACATCCATGTTCCATAACACCCCCCCTATCTGACATCCATGTTCCATAACACCCCCCCTATCTGACATACATGTTCCATAACACCCCCCCTATCTGACATCCATGTTCCATAACGCCCCCCCCCCCCCCCCCTATCTGACATCCATGTTCCATAACACCCCCCCCCCCCCTATCTGACATCCATGTTCTATAAGACCCCCCACCCCCTTTCTGACATCCATGTTTCATAACACCCCCCTCCCTATCTGACATCCATGTTCTATAACACCCCCCACCCCCTATCTGACATCCATGTTCCATAACACCCCCCCCCCCTATCTGACATCCATGTTCCATAACACCCCCCCCCCCCCCATATCTGACATACATGTTCCATAACGCCCCCCCCCCCCCCTATCTGACATCCATGTTATATAACCCCCCCTATCTGACATCCATGTTCCATAACACCCCCCTATCTGACATCCATGTTCCATAACCCCCCCTATCTGACATCCATGTTCCATAACCCCCCCCTATCTGACATCCATGTTCCATAACGCCCCCCCTATCTGACATCCATGTTCCATAACCCCCCCCCTATCTGACATCCATGTTTCATAACACCCCCCTATCTGACATCCATGTTCCATAACACCCCCCCCCCCCCTATCTGACATCCATGTTCCATAACGCCCCCCCCCCCCCCCCTATCTGACATCCATGTTCCATAACGCCCCCCCCCCCCCCCCCCCTATCTGACATCCATGTTTCATAACGCCCCCCCCCCGACATCCATGTTCCATAACGCCCCCCCCCCCCCCTATCGACATCCATGTTTCATAACGCCCCCCCCCCTATCTGACATCCATGTTTCATAACACCCCCCTATCTGACATCCATGTTCCATAACACCCCCCCCCCCTATCTGACATCCATGTTCCATAATGCCCCCCCCCTATCTGACATCCATGTTCCATAACCCCCCCCCCCCCCTATCTGACATCCATGTTCCATAACGCCCCCCCTATCTGACATCCATGTTCCATAACGCCCCCCCCCCCCCCCCCCCCCCCCTATCTGACACCATCTTCCAAACCACCCCCCTCAACCTCCTACACCCAATGGGAATAAATATTTTCGGTTCTCGGTTATGATTATGTTCTGTTCATCCTGGGTATCTATGACATTCTCAGCCATTAATGTTTCTATTTGGCTCAGGGTCCATTAAGTCTGTCAGTGTTGTTTGTCTCAAACGGAGGCTTCTAATGAGCATCTCAACACCCATTGGTTTGGGCAAAAACAATTCAAACCTTTTCTCATATAAAGATTTTTGGAATGTCTCTATTAAGTGTTTTGACTTATTATGTCATTATTGGCTATCATTGGGGATCATGTAGATTGATGGCAAAAAAAA
>NC_140165.1:75087274-75099774 GCF_963971535.1 Notolepis coatsorum
GAGGAGGAGAGAGGGAGAAGGTAGAAGCGGAGAGATAGAGAGAGAGATATAGAGAGAGATAGAGAGACAGCGAGAGCGAGAGACAGAGAGAGAGCGAGAGAGAGACAGAGTTGGAGAGGGAGAGAGAGAGAGCGAGAGAGAGGGAAGCAGGTGGAATGACATTTACAGAGCAGTGACAATGAATGAGAAGCATGAAGGTTAAAGCCATTTTCTCCCTGCGTAGCCAGACAGCAGACAAGACACACACACACACACACACACACACACACACACACACACACACACACACACGCACGCACCCCGCACACACACACACACACGCATGCACACACACACACACGCATGCACACACACGCCACACACACACACTCACATGCACACACACGCACACACACACACACACGCACACACCCAGCCAGAGACTGTAAGTCTGCCAGTGCGTCCGGCTTGGTGCTGTGTGTGTCCATGCGTGTACGTGTTCACGCTTGTGCATGTATATATTTATTAGCATATATGTATATTTGAGTATACATTTGTGGATTTATACGTTCTAATCAGTATCGGTGTGTCGACATGTGCACACCTGCATACAGCGTGGCCATGTCAGCGCCTAGTAGACACGTGCGTACACACCTACAGTACGCACTTGTGGAACAGTGTGTGTGTGTTGCTGTGTGTGTGTGTACGCGTGTGTGTTAGTGATGATGTTCGTGGAACAGTGTGTGTGTGTTGGTGTGTGTGTGTGTACGCATGTGTGTTAGTGATGGTGTTCGTGGAACTGTGTGTGTGTTGGTGTGTGTGTGTGTACGCTTGTGTGTTAGTGATGGTGTTCGTGGAACAGTGTGTGTGTGTGTTGGTGTGTGTGTGTGTACGCATGTGTGTTAGTGATGGTGTTCGTGGAACTGTGTGTGTGTTGGTGTGTGTGTGTGTACGCGTGTGTGTTAGTGATGGTGTTCGTGGAACAGTGTGTGTGTGTTGGTGTGTGTGTTAGTGATGGTGTTCGTGGAACAGTGTGTGTGTGTGTGTGTACACGTGTGTGTTAGTGATGGTGTTCGTGGAACAGTGTGTGTGTGTTGCTGTGTGTGTGTACGCGTGTGTGTTAGTGATGGTGTTCGTGGAACAGTGTGTGTGTGTGGTGTGTGTGTGTGTACGCATGTGTGTTAGTGATGGTGTTCGTGGAACAGTGTGTGTGTTGGTGTGTGTGTGTACGCATGTGTGTTAGTGATGGTGTTCGTGGAACAGTGTGTGTGTGTTGGTGTGTGTACGCGTGTGTGTTAGTGATGGTGTTCGTGGAACTGTGTGTGTGTTGGGTGTGTGTGTGTGTACGCGTGTGTGTTAGTGATGGTGTTCGTGGAACAGTGTGTGTGTGTGTTGGCGTGTGTGTGTACGCGTGTGTTAGTGATGGTGTTCGTGGAACAGTGTGTGTGTGTTGCGTGTGTGTGTACGCGTGTGTGTTAGTGATGGTGTTCGTGGAACAGTGTGTGTGTGTTGGTGTGTGTGTGTACGCGTGTGTGTTAGTGATGGTGTTCGTGGAACAGTGTGTGTGTGTTGGCGTGTGTGTGTACCAGGCCATGTGAGCGGCGCGTGAACGGTGCGGGGCACGGAGCGGGCGGTTTTGACGTGAGCGAGGAGTGGGTTTTAAAATGAGTCGGCGCGACGTCCGGAGCGAGAGTTCTCCTCCGCTCCAATCCACTCCAGGCCGCTCACAGTGGTTTAACACTGTTGATGTAATATATACATGCAGTACAATGCCAAAGCAACAGATGGCGATGTACAAACATGAAGGCCATTTTCAACCAATGAGAAGGGTGAACCTGTGATATCCTGTTCAGGCTTTGTCACTCACTCCTGTTAGAAAAAGTAACGACGCCATTGTTGTTGTCGTTAGCTTACATGCTACGTTAATGGCAGCGACCATAGCATTGTGGCTCGGCTAGCCTATCATCGCTTAATAGAGCTAGTGAATGGATAAACAACGTTATTTAACATTGCAGAATGGGTACAATTACAATGCGGCTCAATACAAACAATTGTTAAGGGGCCCAGGGGGTGTAGACTGTTGTAGTTTGAGCTAATTTACACCATGCTCCAAAAAAAAAAAAAAAAAATCTGCCGAGCGATCTGGCACGGGGAGCGGAGAGCGGGGAGCGCTCGATTCAAGGTGAGCGGGGAGCGAGCGGAGAGCGACTTGGGGGCGGGGTCAACATGAGCGATTAGCGGAGCGGACCAAGCTTTAAAGATCGGAGAGCGGATTTCTCGGCCGCGCCGATCCGCTAACGTGGCCTGGTGTGTACGCGTGTGTGTTAGTGATGGTGTTTGTGGAACAGTGTGTGTGTGTGTTGGTGTGTGTGTGTACGCGTGTGTGTTAGTGATGGTGTTCGTGGAACAGTGTGTGTGTGTTGGTGTGTGTGTGTATGCATGTGTGTTAGTGATGGTGTTCGTGGAACAGTGTGTGTGTGTGTTGGTGTGTGTGTGTACGGGGTGTGTGTTAGTGATGGTGTTTGTGGAACAGTGTGTGTGTGTGTTGGTGTGTGTGTGTACGCGTGTGTGTTAGTGATGGTGTTCGTGGAACAGTGTGTGTGTGTGTTGGTGTGTGTGTGTACGCATGTGTGTTAGTGATGGTGTTCGTGGAACAGTGTGTGTGTGTTGGTGTGTGTGTACGCATGTGTGTTAGTGATGGTGTTCGTGGAACTGTGTGTGTGTGTTGGCGTGTGTGTGTGTACACGTGTGTGTTAGTGATGGTGTTTGATGTCAGGGCCCTCACAGCCTCCGTGGTTTGCCCCCCCCCCCCCCCCCCCCCTGACCAGGCGAGGGTACTAATCTAGCCCTGCCCCGGCAAGATGAGGCCGCCGTAATCCCATTAGAATCCCACTCTATCCGGCCCGCCAGTCAGGCAGATTAAGGGGGCGGGGGTTTCTACACGAAAAAAAAGAATCCAAAAAAAACAAGCAGCACTTTTTTTAACCGTTGTGACATTTTCTGCCTCGTCAGCCGGGGCTGGTTTGTTGTTTTCCCGGGTTTAACCTTTGAAGGGTGCAGCGCTTGATGTTGTTTTGACGGGGGAAGACGAGGGAACAGGAGAGAAAGAGAGAGAGAAAGAAGAGAGAGAGAGAGAGAGAGAGAGAGAGAGAGAGAGAGAGAGAGAGAGAGAGAGAGAGAGAGGAGAGAGAGAGAGAGAGAGAGAGAGAGAGAAGAGAGAGAGAGAGAGAGAGAGATGTTGTTATGTTGAGCTATCGAAATGCCGATGTGGTGCCATTTCTTCAACTGGGGTGGGTGTATCTGTGTGGTTTTGTATCCCCCTCTTGCCCTTTCTGTAATCATAACGGAGCACCCCCCCCACCCGCCCCCCCACTCCCCCACCACCTTGTCCATTGCTGTTGTTGTTTTTCTCTGACAACGAGACAAGCAACAATGCCACATGCTACCAATTGAGCTATCTCAAGACCCGCCCCCCTCTTTTCTCGATCCTCCAATCACAACTGCTGTGTCTTCCCTCTGTACAAATAAGCTGTCCGCAGGGGGAAGCAGCGGTCGTGATTGGAGGAATGAGGAAATAGGGCGGGGCTTGAAGAGATTATAATTAACGTCGTTAACTGATTCTTAAACTTTAAACATCAGCAGTAGCCAATGGCGAGTATAAATTGTAATCTTTACTGACATTGCATGATATGTAATACATTTTTTTGTCTCCATCAGAGAGATCTACCATGCTTCTATCGGTAGGGAGTATGTTACTAATATGTATAATATAATAAAACTGGATGTTTATCGTTTACTGTATATGTATTTTTTATGATCTAAAATACAAAGGTCTCTTGTGAGTTTAGAATTTCCTTACGAACGCAGACTGAGTTTACATTTAATGGCAGCAAGTCAATGCCAGTAACAACAGTTTTTTTAGTTTTTTTTATTATTATTATTTTGAATGGTCGATATCTCATTTTGGAATTAATCTTTTGTGAACAGTGTCTGCGATGCCCATGGGTTGCCATTTTGTGGGTGATAATAGTCAGCCTCATTATGGTTGATAATGACCCCCCCCCCCATCCATCCATCCATCCTCTCCTTTCAATCAACACTGAGCTACAGTGAAATGTCAAAGTTAAGAGGAGAATGTGATGATAATACCAATAATACTACTGAAAAATACATTTCAACTAGACAGTGTTGTATCGAGTCACTAGATCTCGAGTCCGAGTCGAGTCTCGAGTCCCGAGTGTTCGAGTCCGAGTCCAAGTCCGAGTCACCAAAGAAGAGCCCGAGTCAAGTCCCTGTCACCCTAGTCCGAGTCCAAGTCCGAGTCATCAAGGTTGAGTCCACTCCACAGATGTGTGTGAAGTTTGAGGTTGTCTTCTCTTCAATTGTTCGTTTACATTATGGAACATCTAGCAGTGTTCTTGCTGGAATTTGATGTAAAATCTGTGTAAGCAAAGCGCATGGTATCCGCATGTAGGTGGAACACACGTGTCTGCCCTCGCACGGAATTAAATAATTAATAATTAATATAGCCATCGACATCTGCCAAATGATTAGGGCCTATTACGAAAAATTATAATAACTGTATTTATTTATCAATGAACAAGTCCGAGTCCTCGTCTGCACCTTCCGAGTCCGAATGCAGTCAATGCTCGAGTCCAAGTCGAGTCGCGAGTCCTGAAAATCAGTCCAGGACTCGGACTGCAGTACTACAACACTACAACTAGAATATCTATGTAGATATGTGTATACCTTGTATGTCATAAATGTCTGGATGTAACGGTACTGTATATCTGTATCTCGTGTATGTCATGATGAATTGAAAATGGGGAACCCTGATGTAAACAAGACGAAAGTCTTTCTCCGGTCTGCATCCCCTTAACAATTGTGTGTATTGAGCCGAACTGTATTGTACCCATTCTGCAATCTGTTAACACATTCAGTGCCATTCACTGATTTACACGTTTCTGACGGCCGACCGTTGAGTGCCAATCACGTGTGTTAACACGTTTTTGGATTGTTTAAAAAAAGAAATAGATTTTAATACCCTATTATTCCATCCAGGGAGCCTGGTGTTATCATAGGGAATGAGTCTGAGATCGCAAAAGTCCAATACCACTGCCTGGTAGGATGCGGCCGGTATTGCACATCCTTTGAAACGTTGAGTCTTTGGCTGTGCGTCGATTATATAGGTCCGGGCGGACTATTCTTAGTCGGACAAGGGTAGCGATTCTAATGCTCGGATTGAGAAGAAACAATTACTCCCGTGGTGGATTCTGTGTTGGATTATGTTGGCGGAACGATATACAGCAATACTTGGAATGGCGATCAGATAATTGGAATATTCTTTTCGGGGTACATCCTAGTCAAGGTAAGGGCTATATGGTATCAATCTTGCGTTGATCCAATAATGTTTTCATTGCGATCCAAGCGTATGTGTGTAACGCTACTCCATAACGTATTCCGTTGGTGACGATCAAAACATTAATATGTTTTTGTAGATTTTTATTGGTTTGTACTACCGGGCAGTTCGGTAGAGAGATAGAGAGAGAGAGGAGGAACCCTGTTTTCCATCATTTGGGGTCTGGCTTCTTCCCCTCAGCGGTCAGACTACTGGATCAAAACCCTACTCTGTCTCAATCTGTCTGGCCCACCCAGTTGCAACTGTGTTTGGGCATTGATCATGCTGTTGTACTGCCTTTATTTACTGTACATATATTTACTGTATCTACTGTATTCACTGTACATATATCCCTATAGCTTAGAGCTGTAGTACATTGCACTGAGCTTACCATTGCACTACTCTGCATATTCTGTTTACATAGCCCACTGCACCTCACTGTATATTCTGTGTATATAGCCCATAGCTTGTATAGATTTTTCTTACCATTGCACATTGTGCTGGCCATTGCATTTTACTTTACAGATGGCTTTATACTGTGTTTCATTGCAACTAATTGTTGATTGTCACATTCTGGTTAGACGCACACAATTTCGTTGCACTTGTCTCGTACTGTCACAACGTGAATCTAATCGAATCTAATCTAATCTAAATGACCCCAATGACAAAATGACAAAAGATATTGGAATTGGTCCAGTATTGAACAACCATAAACACAAAGGTCTATCCCTGTAGGATCATTTACATGATGTTGTCAGACCAGGGTTAGAAATTAACATTTTTTTTCAAGGGCTTTTTTTGCCCCCCTTAATCGATTTTCGGAGGCTTTTTTTTGTATTTCGGGGGCACAACATTTTTATAATGAAAATTAACATAAAGATTATAAAATATTGTTGACACTTTTTTTTACAGTCTTCGTCCCTATGTTTGATAACGTAATGTTAATGTCTCCATATATAGGGCTCTACGCTAACCTTTTTCCCAAGGAGCACATGTGCTCCTAAATAAAATGTTAATAAATAAAATCTAAATACAAATTTAGGAGCACACAGAAATTTAGGAGCACAGTGACAATTGTTCAAGTAACACACACACACACACACGCACACGATGTGTGACATCATGGCTTGGTTTCATGTTTTGAGGTACCTTCAATTATCTGTAAATAATACATACATACTCTTATCTTCTTATAATCTTATAATACTTCCCAAAGGTCAGTGAATACCATGATCACAACACCAGAGGGAGCTCCACAAATCATGTAAAACCCAGATTCGGCTCAAACAAGGGACTAAACACGTTTCGCAATTATGCCACATCAATGTGGAACGCCCTACCTAAAGCTGTAAAGGAATGTGAATCACTACCCACTTTCAAAAACACTCTCAAAAAACACCTACGTGAGACTGCAATTCGAAACTGGCCCCTACAAATGTCCTAACCTAGTTGTACAGTAAATGACCAAGTAAGGCTTTGTCAGTATTCCAATGTACAGTGTAAAATGTGTGTGTGTCCCCTACCCAACCCCCCCCCCCCCCCCCCCCCCCCACCTCCAATGTACAGCCCTCACCCAACCCACCCAACTCCACCCCACCCATCCAACCTCCTCCAATGTACAGTTTCTACGCCAAATGTATATACACTCCTTTTCTGGACACTTTTGTATCACAAACAGTACTGTATTTGCAAATCTGATATGTCATAAATGTATAGATGTAGCAGTACTGTCTATCTGTATGTCATGTATGTCATATATGTTATGATGAATTGAAAATGGGGGACCCTGATGTAAACAAGACGAAAGTCTTTCTCTGGTCTGCATCCCCTTAACAATTGTATGTATTGAGCTGTACTGTACTGTACCCATTCTGCAATCTGTTAATAAACTTTTCAATCAATCAATCAATCTAAATAGATTAAATATTATTGTCCCTGAGGGCAAGTTGTGTTGTTGTCTTGATATATCTACAAATAGCAGACGAATAACCGGTTGCCTCTGGATCAATGAATGTCTAATATTGAATAATATTATTAGATATTTTATTTTTAACATCCCTAATTCCAACAGTCAAGAGGCTTGTTTCAAATTGATGAAAAACCCCACACACGCAACGTTTGTGAGTATAGGCTCTGGCCAGATCGATCAATGAAATACTTTGCACGCTCAGCGCTGTGGAATGAAGGAAATGCGCATCGGGATCGGATTTGGATGTTACAAATTGGAGTTGTGTTACAAATGGAACGGTCTTTCCCCGCCGAACACAAGTTACTTAACGTTACACAGGTCGCGCTATGCAGATGCTTAGCTTGCTAACGTTAAGATAGCAGTGTAATGCTTGATGAGAGCAGAGCGCTCTGTCTGTGTTCGCACCTCTCAAGTGCCTGGAAGCATCTCCCTGTAACACGCAGCGGGCCCCGCCTCCCTCCTCCTCGGAACAAACATTCCACCCAAAAACTGAATTTCAGTCCAGTTTCAATCTGAACTATTAACAGCGGAGCTGTTTTGTAATCTTCACAATCACTCGTCTGTCTCGCACACTGCAAGTAAATGATTTTTCCGGTTTGCACACACACATATTATTAGGGGCAAATACGAGGGAAATGCTCGCACTGTAGAGCATATATATAATTATATATGTAATTAGTAAACTGTCGGGGGCTTTTTTTGCCCCCCTTAACTGATTTTCGAGGGCATTTGGTCAATTTTCGAGGGGATTTTGCCCCAAGCCCCCGTTAATTTCGAACCCTGTGTCAGACTGTCTGAGCATGTCAGTGGAAAAAGAGAAGCAAGCCTTTTTAAATGGTGAAAGGCTGCATTTATATATAGCAGCTTTTATCCAAAGCGCTTTATAATTTGTTCCTCACATTCACCCGTTCACTCACACATTCACGCACCGACGGCGGAGGCGACCATGCGAGGTGCCAGCCTGCTCATCGGGAGCAATTAGGGGTTAAGTGTCTTGCTCAAGGACACTTCCACATGCAGCTGCCAACTGAAACGGTTTCACTCAACACTGGACAGATTCCAAAGCAGTTTGTCCCTATTAGTCATTTAGACCCCAAATGATGGAAAGATAGGGTCCATTGAAAACACCGGAATTACCCTTTAAATACTTAACCTGCTAATATAGGACTGTTGATTGAACAAAGAGATTCGCTGGGGTCGAATGCACAGGTATATCGACGACAATAGACTCCCGACGGCACGTCGTACACAGGTGCCAGAGAGCTGTGTGTGAATACGAACGATGATACAGTATTTCAATGGACAATGATGGAAATGACCGATTTGAAAAAATATTTCCGAATTCCATAGCATGTTGTCACGCTATGTGCAGGAGGCAGCCGCCAACAGAGGGATACAAAAAACACACACGACCACACGCATACTGCGCCCCCCGGGCGACCCCCAATCTCCCACCCCCCCCCCCACCCCCCCCAGGCTGCCACCTAGCGCAAATAATTACAAAGCACTTTTCGTTCCTCACAACAAACTTCCAACGTGCACCGCAGGCCAACAGCGCACTATAGTGCAGGACAGGGGCTACGAGAGCGGAGACAGAGAACATAACTCAAGTCCGTCAGGGAAGAACCAGCTCTCCTCCTTCTGTCCCTCCCTTTTATCATCCTTATCCCTCTCTCTCTCTCTCTCTCTCTCTCTCTCTCTCTCTCTCTCTCTCTCTCTCTCTCTCTCTCTCTCTCTCCCCCCTCTCTCTCTCTCTCTCTCTCTCTCTCTCTCTCTCTCTCTCTCTCTCTGTGCGCATGCGTGTGGATGGTGGAGCGGGGTGGTTTGAGTGTGGTGCTGCTGAGTGCTGAGACTTTGCGGAACGCGTGAGTCTTTCTAAACTTTTTCTATCTTCATGTTGTTTGTCAAATTGTGAATTATACTGTGGTTTAGTTGACTGATTGTGTGTTGATGGTGGGCTGGTAGTGTTGTCAGTGTTCGCTTCGGCAGCTGTCTGCTGTCGCGGTGGCATGGATTTCACAAAGTTGACCAGGAGACATGGTTTCAAAGTCGCGCCGGCATTTCCGTGTTCGGTGGAGGAATGCAGTCTCGCTGTTGCGGGGGTGGTGGGGGCTCCGGCCGTTAAATCTGCGGCAAGGATGAACGGGGGAGTCGTTTTCTTTGTGGATGATTTGATTAAAGTTAATCAACTGATAACGGACGGTTTGGTCATACGTGATACGTTTGTGTCTGTGATGCCGCTCACAACACCGGCAAAAAGGGTGACGTTGGCAAACGTTCCTCCGTTGGTGGGTGACGATATTATATTAAGGGAACTCGCCAGGTTTGGAAAAATTGTAGCTCCCTTATAGAAAATGTCTTCGGGGTTTAAGGCACCTGAACTACAGCATGTGGTTTCTCACAGAAGGCAGACGTTCATTATAATGAACAAACGTGATGATGAGTTGGATCTTAATTTTAAAGTACTGATAGACGGGTTTGAGTATATTATTTTTGCGATGACACAAAACATGCGCTGTTTTGCGTGTGGAAGGGAGGGGCATCAGAGACAAGCGTGCCCTGGGGTGGGGCCGAGCAGGGGGGACAATGATGGGGAGAGTGCAATGAAGAAAGGAAGAGCAGCTTGGGGTGTGAATCGAGGGGTTGAGGGGGGGGGGACAGGGGAAGAGGGGTGGTGGGGACTCGGAGACTTCTGAAAAGGTTATTGTACCAGATAGGAGTGATAAGGAAATGGAAGGAGTAGGTACGGCTGGGATTGCAGTACGGGAAAGAATGGTGGAGATGGAAAGGTGGGGGGGGGGTAGAAGGAGCTTGTGTCAGCCGGGACACGTTAAATAGCCAGGTGAAGGGTGGAACTGTTGAACTACAAGGGAGACGGATGGACCTGTTGAAATACAGGGGACAGGGGATGGGGATGAAAATGAGGGGGGGGGGTCGTGGCAGGAAGGGTTACAGATGAGGGGAGTGTACCTGGGGTGGCTGTAGCTGTTGAGGGGACAGGGTCAAAGGACTCAGTTGAGGGGGTCAGGGTGGAGGAAGTAGAGGATATTGACATGGGAGAGGGGGACGGCGGGATGAAGGTTGTTAGGCAGAAGAGGAAAATTGAAGTAGTTGGGTTGTCAAGCTCTCAAGCTAAGAAGACAGGTGTGACGGAAGAACTTAGCAGTACACAGAGTACACAAGAGAGTACATGGGCGGAGATGTGCGAGGGTGAGGATGTGGAATATGAGAGCGATGCATCTGCAACTTCAGATGATGCTGGCTATTCAATGGATGCAATGAAACTGTTTTTACAGGTGACAAAGAACAGGAAGGGAGTAGAGGTGGAAATTTTTTTTCCTGATAAGGAGTTGTTTATTTTGGCAGCAAGGAAACATATGAGGTTTAAAGGAGATGGTCGTTTTGTTGACATGGAGATATACAGGATGAGAAAGATTGTGCAGAAGGTAATGCGGGGCCCCAGTATGGGGGAGGACGGAGTGGAATCAGTGTAGTTTTGTTGTTTTATTTGTTTCTTTTGTTTTACCTTTTTTATTTCTAAATGAGAGTTTTTTTATTGACGGGACTGGTGTGTTGTCACTTAGGGCTGGACATTTCAAGGTGTCCCGCTACCAGGGCAAGGAGGCTGAGAATTTTTTTGTTCATCTCATGTACTCTTATACATTTGTGGAACTTTATAAAGACTGGGATTATGGAGGATTCAGAGACAGGAGCGGAGCGTATCGTTTTCATGCCCGATGGGAAGGCCACGCCATACTCCTTCGGCAAACCTTTCATCAGAGTCGTCATGGGGGATGTTGTCTCTGCCGTCTTTTTATGTTACCGGCACCGTTACCTTGTTCAAGGGTTGGAAGGTATGACTGTGGGGCTCATCACGTTCTATGCCGAGATAAACGGTTTCCTGATTCAGCCTCGGAGGATGATGGTAAAGCGGACTTTGCTGGTTAATTTCTACCCTATGTTCGGAATGGGTTTCATCAGGGCTTTGAGCTCTCGAATCAGACTGCTTGATTGGAAGTCACTGGGGGCTGCCAGTCTCCGCATGGGGGAGTGGGAGGTGATGTTGGAGCGGCATCTGAACCAGGAAGGAAAAGGCAGCCTCGGACGGGGAGGCGAGGGTAACATACTGTCTAATGAGGATGTCGGTCCAGAGTGCATCTCGGTCCCCCTGCTCTGTTTTCGGCCCCTGACATCATCGATGCCATGTGATATACAACTGGTGGACGGTAGGAGCATATATGATAAGGCTGAAGGAGGAAGGTCGGCTGACGAGGCGGCCCGTTTTATCCACGGGATAGGCTTTGACTGGAGTCTGTCAGACACGCACAAAGGCCTGATGTGTTGTACCACACAGGGAACGGTGAAGCTAGAGACTCTCTTCTCAGGACTAATGTTTCTACAGTGCTTCTCCGGTGTCTCTCTCTCTGATACACCCAGAACTTTGGATCATTTAGAGTTATTTTTTTTTCCTATGGGGAACATTTCAAAATGACAATTTGGTTCAGTTTCAGCATCGTTGTCCCTAATTGTTTTTTTGTTTTTCATTTGTTTTGTTTTTTTGTGTTTGTTTGTTTTGGTTTGTTTTTTTGTTTTTATCGTTTTGTTTTTTGTTTTGTTTTTTTGTTGAGTTGTAGAGTATTTTAATTTGTTTGTTCCATCTTGTGTAGTTTTAGTAAAAAATTAAGTTTTTTATAAAATCAAAAATCTCTCTCTCTCTCTCTCTCTCTCTCTCTCTCCCTCTCTCTCTCTATCTCTCTCCCTCTCTCTCTCCACCCCAGGGTCCTGTGCTAGTAACCAGTAACATAGTATGCTAGTAACATTAGTAACCAGTATGTGTATGAAATACATCTAATGCTGACAGAGAGGCATGTTGCGGATGTGGAGTCATCAGGAGCCAGGGAGGTGAACACATGCTTGCTTTCTTTCTTTCTTTCTTTCTTTCTTCTTTCTTTCTTTCTTTCTTTCTTTCTTTCTTTCTTTCTTTCTTTCTTTCTTTCTTTCTTTCTTCCTTCCTTCCTTCCTTCCTTTCTTTCTTTCTTTCTTTTCTTTCTTTCTTTCTTTCTTTCTTTCTTTCTTTCTTTCTTTCTTTCTTTCTTTCTTTCTTTCTTTCTTTCTTTCTTTCTTTCTTTCTTTCTTTCTTTCTTTCTTTCTTCT
>NC_140165.1:75104774-75125402 GCF_963971535.1 Notolepis coatsorum
AGCATCTGTATCCTGGAGAAACTTAGAAGAAAATATAGTAGCACCACATAGACTGCAGGACATAGTATACACCATATTATCAATTAAGCAATGCAAATTGAAATTTGGCCCCCTTAGTACACATGTGATCCGGATATGGCGTGAAACACAAAAAAATATTCTAACCAACATAAATGGCATAGCCATACTCCCCTATTCAATAACAATGCACTCCTTATTGGAAAACGACCTATAAGATACCCCAAATGGGAAAAGCAAGGCATACACACATTGGGAGATGTTTTCAACAAACAGGGTTTTTGTAGCTATCAAGATATACATAAAAAATGTAACCTTACCAGTTCCACATATTATTTTTACGCACAGTTATTGGATTGTTTGAAGGCTCATGGAGTCCCATTAAAGATACCAATTGAGCACCACAGATATCACAAATTCTTCTATGAAAGAGAGACATCAAGAGGCTTCATATCTGATTTTTATCATCACTTACTAACGTCTTCGTATGGAATCCTCCCCCTAGACTCAGTCTGGAGGAGGGATATACCAGACTTGGAAATAGATTTTGATTGGCAAGAAGTCTGGGCAAACGTTCGAATTGCGTCACGTAACCCGGACCATCAACAAATTAATCTTAATTATATTCATAGGACATACCTGACTCCTATAAGATTAAACAGAATGGGACTTAAACAAGACTCCCTATGTTCCTTATGTACAAATGGGGATGAGGGTACATTTATGCACATGTATTGGGATTGCCCACCGGTTAAGATATTCTGGAAAGAAGTGTCCCAGCAATTATCAGTATTCTTATTTCTGAACATACCTGTACATCCCTCTGTATTGCTGTTGAATGATGTATTTCAGTTTGCAGCCCCTATACAGCTAAATAGACTAGTTTTATCCGGTCTCACAGCTGCTAAAAAGCTGATAGCATCACGATGGATTCAACCGGAAAAAATGTGCCGGAAGGTATGGGTTCTTACCTATCTCGATGTGATTTATCTAGAAATATCTACAGCAATAATTTTAGGTGTCAGTGAAACCAACATTGCAATATGGTTAGAAGTGGTGGAGAGAATAAAAGCTAGCATATGAAGTATAGTGCCTGGTTAGAAACGAAAGAAAATGGATGGATTATCCAAGTGGGGGTCCGGGGGGGGGGGGGTGAGCGAGCAGGTGCATATATGTATGGTATTAGATAGCAAGTATTAGGTATATATCTCGTAAACTACATTTATAATGATTCAAATGTTGATTTCATTGGATGTTTACTGTTAATGCTTGTGTGTCTAATTTGTTGTTATGTTTATGTATAAAAAATAATAAAAAAATTAAATACAAAAAAAGAAGAGGTGGAAACCAAGCTACACTTCTTAACCTCTTAAGCCTGGAGCCCTATTTTCTGAAAATCCGCCTAAAATACATACCTAAGTAAATGGAATATTGCTCCACTTCTACAAGGTCCATTTGCATGTTCTTGGTATCTAGGGACATCTATCGACCTCAGTGAATGTATTCCCAGTGTCAGAAATATTGTGTCTACAATTTAATTGTATTATTGTCAGTAGCAATTATTATTATTGTCTGTATTTTAACCTTTTCTCTTGTTGCATGTTATGTATGTAACCCTACCTGTTGATCCGTGGGGTGGGTGGGTGGGTGGGTTGGGGGTGGGATGGGTGGGGGTAGATTATACAAAAAAGGGAAAAAGGGTGAATGAATAATTCTGACTTTGTAATTGTACAAACTTGCTTCACCAATAAAAACTTTTGTTTAAAAAAAAAGAAATATTGTGTCTATTACTAGGCTTGCTTAAATTGTGATGAAACAAAGGAGAATATGAATTATTATTTTTCTTTGCATCTTTGACAGTGAATAACACCATGCTAAAAATGACCAGACATGAAAAACTGCCACTGAGCTCGTTCAGTACTTTCTTGCGATCATGTGTACAAAAACTCAAAGGAAATGAATAAAGGGAAGTTGATTAAACAGAAGGTTTAGATACATTACTGAATTCTCCCATCCGGACCAATGCAATTTATAAATGGCGTTATTATAGCCAATTCGCACATTTATGGATTGTGCCAAAAGCTTATCTTTAGTTCAATTTGGATTTAGTATCACCAGGCGTGCATAAGAACAGATAATGAAATCTACTGTATGTACAGTAGGTTTATTATTCTGGCCAGAGTGCTGCCATTTTGAAACTAATTTCAAATCTGATTGTTGCTACATGCTACAAATAGGGAAGAATAAACAAACTGCGCTCCAATATATGTCAATACGTTTTGTCATTTATTATCCCGAGTAATAAGATATATAAAAAAAAAATGCATACAGAAGTAATTAGTTTGAAGCCCCATAGAGGCCTTTGGGAAGTGTCGTTCTGAAAAATTCCAATGCTCATTCAGAACTCTCGATGTTCTCTTCAAAATGGCGTCAGAAAAACTACAATTCCCATCGGTAAATTTTTCAAGATGGCTGACTTTCACGATCAAAACAGCACAAAAACGAATACTGAAATCGCACTAATAACACTTTAACCTATTAGTAAACTAACATATTGATGATAATATACATTATAAAGTGCTGTTGTGACATGGTTATGATGTTTATTCTTGGATACGATTGAAAAAAAATCAATACTTTTGTCAGACAGTCTTGATTTATGACGTGATGTCATTTATGGGCAGAAGAGGTGGCATAGGCAGACCTGGTTCCCAAGAGAAGACAGACTATGCACCCACTGCACACAAGAAGAGGTGGAAACCGAGCTCCACTTCTTAACAACCTGCCCACTATACCAAGACATCAGAGACATACTTCCCGCAAATTGCAAACACCCAAAGAGACTTTGAAAACATGGAAAACAACTCAAAACTCCCATACCTACTGGGAGAAATACAACAATGTGCAAACACAGCAGCAAGATTTGTGAGCTGCTGCGACAAGAAAAGGACCACCATAAAGACTGTCAATCATACAAGAAATTCCTTCTGTAATGTACTGATTTATTTTGATTTCTCTCTTTGATTGTTTTGTTTGGCTTTGGCAATGTAAACGTATGTTCCCCATGTCAATAAAGCCCATTTGAATTGAATTGAATTGGATTGAATTGAGAGAGAGCATGGAGAGAGAGACAGAGGGAGAGAGAGACAGAGGGAGAGAGAGAGAGAGGTAGAGAGAGAGAGAGAGAGAGAGAGAGAGAGAGAGAGAGAGATGAGAGAGAGAGAGAGAGAGAGAGAGAGAGAGAGAGAGATAGAGAATGGTGGGATGTGGGGGAGAGAGTGTGAGAAACAGAGAAATGGAAATAAGTCCTGTGTGGATAATGGCAGGTGGAATGAGCA
This sequence comes from Notolepis coatsorum, assembly GCF_963971535.1. Lineage (NCBI taxonomy): Eukaryota > Metazoa > Chordata > Actinopteri > Aulopiformes > Paralepididae > Notolepis > Notolepis coatsorum. The sequence goes on from NC_140165.1 coordinate 75,108,131, forward strand.
CAGTGTGTGTGTGTTCTCATGTGTGAATGTGTGTTTTTATGTGTATGAGTGTGGGTGTGTGTGGGTGAGTGTGTTTTCATGTATGTGTGTATATGTGTATGTGTATTTTTGAATGTGTGTGTGTGTGTGTGTGTGTGTGTGTGTGTGTGTGTGTGTGTGTGTGTGTGTGTGTGCGTGCGTGCGTGCGTGCATGTGTGTGTGTGTGTGTGTGTGTGTGTGTGTGTGTGTGCGTGCATGCGTGCACGTGGGAACACGAGTACCTATAGTCACTCAACCTTGAGGCAAAATCATCAGCACTATTAATCAGCAGCACCTCTGAAGTGGTGAGCAGCTCGCAACACTGGTGCTGTTTGATCTCAGTGTCTCCAACACGCTCAAGGTCACGTGGAGAGCAGAGAGAAGCACATCCAGGACCCACGTCAGCGGAACTCTGGTGCTAGGCAACCGTTTGTTATATTTCATGTCAACTTGTGGAGGAATATACCACGAGTAAGGATGTGCTGGATGACTCCAGGAGTGACAAGGCCTAGTATCCCTCCACAGAGCTCTAGAATCCAGTAAAACCTAGGTCTTTATAGTAGAGAGAAAGGGATTGTGGGAAGATCGGGGTAGGTATTAGGTTGGAGGGGGGCCAAGGGGGGGGGGGGGAGTTAGAGGGGGGTGGTATCAGGTGAGAGACAAAAGGTGGATAAATGGAGGGGGGTAGATTGGAGGGTGTGGGAGGAATGACAAGAATGGGAGGGGGGGTTGGAACATGACTGGGAGATTGTTTGAGGGGGGGAGGGGAACATTATTCCACAAACTACTGCATTAGCAATTAGAATATTATCGTCGTTACTTATCGTTGAGAACGTCTATAGGCGTTTCTTTTGGGGTGTGGAATTGAATCAAGCCCAGCCCTCTTTTCTTGATCCTCCAATCACAACTATCACTTTGTTTGTCTGATGGGGAGTGTGATTGGAGGATCGTGAAAAGGGGGCCGGGCTTGAGATCGGGTCAGTTGCGTTGCTAGGGGAACGGCTTTGGTCCCAAGTCAATCCCCTCTCAGCTATTGCATCAGCAAACGCTGCGACAGGAAATGTACTCTGAAACTATTTAGAATGTTTATGTTTGATGTTTGAAACTGTGTTTATACTCATAACCTTGCGCGCACGCCGTGTTAAAAAAGTATATAACTATGGTATTACATTTATATCAAAGGGTCTGAACTGCCAAGTGTAGGCGGGGTAAAACATACAGTATGTCTATTAAATATTATAAGTAAGCATATAAGTAATTTAAATCAAATTCATAGCATTCGATGACAGACGTCTTGGTCACAAACCGCAGGTGATTGTATTCAAATAGCCGGCGACTATCATTTAAATGGCACTCGTGCCCAGTGGGCCGTGGCCTCGCTCCACATCGTCTGGCAAAACACGCTGTGAGAATACAATGAATTAAACATTAAACCATAATGTATTTTAAGGGTAATTACCAACACATTGTGATAGCTCATAATATCCAGTAACTAAAGGGAAATCGCAGTCACGATGGAGTGGTTTCTCTCGCTGTAACAATGATAAAAGAGATAGAGGTATATACTGTATATACTGTATAGAAAGAGATATCTGCCTGATGTGTAACTGTAAGTTACTGGGTTGGTGAGCAAGGCACCAACACTGTCAGGGTTAAGGGTTCGATTCCCACTGGGGCCACCCATGCTAAAAATGTATGCATTCACTATAGACATGTTCACTGTTTACAAACATACCGCGTTCGAGCCAATCGGCGATACCAACCGAGTCACGTGACTAAGTCGCCTCGGACCTGCGCGAGCTGCTGCGCTAAAAGAACACGACGGGGCTCGATGGAGAAACCATGACACTCCCCTGACTAAAAGTTGTTTCAAATGAAAACGGCTGGATGTCATTTTGCCAAATCAGCACGGCTGTGAGTGTGAGTCTTTCACCTTTTACATATCTAGCGTTGGCATGGATTGATTGTTTAGATCGCTAGCGTGGCTAAATGGCAAATGCAAATATATTGTAGTCTGCCCCGTTGTTCTGACCAGGATTACGTTCCTTTCTGCCCCCTTGATGCGCGCACACTGAGTCTGATGTGGACGGCGACCAGGTCTTTTAACCCTTTCACTGCCGCACTACAGAAGGTTAACCTGTTCACTGCCACACAACAACGGGTTAACCCTTTCACTACCACACTACAGAAGGTTAACCCTTTACTATCACACGGTTAACCGTCTGTAGTGTGATAGTAAAGGGTTAACCGTCTGTAGTGTGGTAGTGAAGGGGTTAACATAATCCACCACACGTCGTATGATAGGTTATGATTTCAGTTGTCTGATTATTGAAAAGTTCCTGATTCCATATTGGGTATAATATAGAATATATAGTTGCTATAGGGGAACAGTTTGGACCCAAATGTATTACCTGTCGACAACTTTAATTCTGGAGGTTAGACAGGTCACACTAGGGGATAAACAGCTGGTGGGGGGGGGGGGGGGTGTTGGGAGACATTGGGGTCTCTGGAGGTTAGACAGGTCACACTAGGGGATAAACAGCTGGTGGGGGGGGGGGGGGGGGTTGGGAGACATTGGGGTCTCTGGAGGTTAGACAGGTCACACTATGGGATAAACAGCTGGTGGGGGGGGGGGGTGTTGGGAGACATTGGGGTCTCTGGGGGTTAGACAGGTCACACTATGGGATAAACAGCTGGTGGGGGGGGGGAGACATTGGGGTCTCTGGTCACATGACCGTCTATAGTGACTTGTAGTAGGAGGGGCAAGATGGACAACCTGTTTATAAAACTAAAGCTGAGACAGAATTTAGAGATTGTAGGACGACCAGACCAGACCAGACCAGACTAGACTAGACCAGACCAGACTAGACCAGACCAGACCAGACCAGACTAGAACATACCAGACCAGACTAGAACAGACCAGACCAAACCAGACCAGACTAGACTAGACCAGACCAGACTAGACCAGACCAGACTAGAACAGACCAGACCAGACTAGAATAGACCAAACCAGACCAGACCAGACCAGACCAGAATAGAACAGACCAGACTAGAACAGACCAGACCAAACCAGACCAAACCAAACCAGACCAGACCAGACCAGACCAAACCAGATCAAACCAGACCAGACCAGGCCATACCAGATCAGACCAGGCCAGACCAGACCAGACCAGACCAAACCAGTCCAGACCAGACCAGACCAAACCAGACCAGAACATTATCGGGTGAAACTAACCTCTCTTGTGTTGTGTTGTTCTGTGTTTATCAAGTATCTTAGGCCGGTAGGTTGAGTTGGGTATCAATTAATTCAGTCTCTCCAGGTCAAAAATCCTCTTGTGATCACATTTACTACTACTTGTTCAAGCACCCTACTTGTTCAAGCACCCTTGAACAAAGTGCTGACTATGAGCTTGTTAAGGCTTCCATATTGAGGGCTTATGAGTTGGTCCCAGAGGCCTATCGTCAGCGTTTTAGAGGCTATCACAGGTCAGAGGGACAGTCGTATGTTGAATTTGGAAAAGAGAAGGAGAACCTGTTTGACAGGTGGTGCACCTCTCAGAAAGCAGAGTCAAAAGCAGCTTAGACAGTTGATTCTCCTAGAGGAATTTAAAAGATGTGTTCCTGATACCGTTTCCACTCATCTAAACGAGCGTAAGGTATTGAAGATAGGCGATGCTGCTGTCTTGGCTGATGGGTTTGTGTTGACACACAAGTCCGTCTTTGTGGAGGAATACCGTGTTAAGTCCAGGGGTAGGTGTCCTTTTCAGGGGGGCCGTTTCCCAAAACCTGTGTCTGCTGGTCAGTTTACTTCACCTCCTAGGCAGGGTGGTTCTGCTAGTGCATTCCCAGAGGGGATTATATGTTTCTACTGTAAGGAGCCTGGTCATATCGTTGCTGGGTGCCCGGTGCTTGAACTGAAAAATGTCAAAACTGTGGCTCTGGTAGAAACCGTATGCAGAACACCTATGCCAAGTTAGAGGGTGATGGGGGAAGTATCAAACGTGTGGACAAAGAGCTTGAGGGCTCCTCAAGATTTATGATGGATGGATTTGTTTCCCTGACTGATGCACTAGAGTCCAAGCAGGCTATAACAATTTGGAGAGATACCGGAGCTTTTCAGTCCCTCATTCTGGAGGGGATTTTGCCGTTTTCAGAAAAGTCTTCATTGCATTCCGGTGTCGTTGTTCGTGGCTTTGGAGGTGGATTTGTGGATGCACCTTTGCATGAAGTCACACTCAACTCTCCCTTAGTATCAGGCAATGTTGTTGTTGGGGTATGTTCTCACATACCCATGAGAGGGGTGTCCTTCATTCTAGGGAATGATTTGGCTGGTGACAAAGTGCTGGCTACTCCAGTTGTAATTCCCATCCCTGAGGTCCCCGATGAGCTGGCACAGAAACATCCAGGAGTGTTCCCTGTGTGTGCTGTGACACGGGCAATATCAAAGGACAAAAGTGATGTTGTTGAACTTGTGACATTACACTTAGTGACACATTCTTTGTTGAATTGAAAAGTGAACCTGTTGAGAATTTTGGAAAGCACACTGTGGATGTACCTCTGCATAATGATTTTCTTGATTGTGCCTTTGTGTCAGGCCCGGTGGTGGAACCAAAGGTGACATGCGTGCCGGATATGCATGTGGCAGGAGATGATCTGGCAGCGCAGTGTCTTAAGGTCTTCCCAGCCTGTACGGTGGCTGAGGCCACGAACGAATTGGAGGATGAGTGTGGGAAGGATGCTATGAGAGATGCTGTTGATTCATGTGACACCGTTCTAGTTGAAGAGGCTACAAGGCCTGGCTTAGGCTGCCAGCCTTCCCACAGTAGCTCTATTGTTCATGATGTTTCACTTGTGGGCAGGGATGGTCCCAGTATGTCAGTTGATGATTCTGACATTGATTCACGTGTCCACACTGACTCTCTGCCACGCACTAGGTGTGCTAGTCAACCTAGTTACCTGTGTCCTGTACAGCAGGAGCCACCTTCATGACCTGGTCTGATGAGTGGCAACCATTTTGATCAGGACAATGTTATTTTGTGTGACGCCATTTTGGATGGTATTCCAGACGCTTTTGTGACTGATGTATTGCCATGTTCCAGGGACGGTGGGGCTGTACCTGAGGCGGTGCATCCTACTCTGGATGTTCACGGTTTGCAGTATCCTGAACTGCCAGTGCCAGGAGGGATGGATATGGGCGCTGTGGTGGTATCAGAGACCTATGATTTTTGTTTTTCTGTGTTCTGTCCTGTTGAGCGCAGTGAGCTTAGCTCTCATATTGATTTTGGTTTGCAGTCTCTTTTTGACAGGTCGGTATCGGTGGAGGGGCCTGTTGAAATGGAGCTGTGATAAGGTCTTGGTTTGTCGATGGGGTCCTAATCCTTACGCCTCAGTGGAGGATGAGCCTGCCCCACTCCAGCCATATACCGCAGTGGAGGAACCTTTTGTGAGGTCTCGCTTGGCCGAGAGTCGGGACAGTGTTGTTTTTTGTTTTAAACAGCATTGACGAATGTTCCACAGTGGGGAGCATTCGACAAGTTTGATGGTCGTGTTCGACAGGGGCCGGCCCGTTATCGCTGTTGTGGTAGTGGCCCTGACAACTAATGGGTCACAATATTTTTTTTAGTGATTTGATGTGTAGTGGTTGCCTCCTGGGCAACCATTTTGGTGGGGGAGATGTTATGTACCATGATCTTGATTACTCCTGTGTCACTGTGCATGCAGGTGATGGCTGCTAATTAGCTGATTGCTGCTGATTGGATACCTGCCTGGCAGCTCAAAGGCACTTGCTGACCCACACATGCACAGTTGCTAGAGGAGATGGTTGAAGTAGTGTCTTTTTCCCTTTCCACCACTTTGATCTTTAGTTTGTGCTAGTAATCGTAATTAGAATAGTCTTTTGGTTTAAACACAGACCATTGGTGTCTGTGTGCACTAATGTTGCGTCCCTTTGAGCCAGGGTCGTAACACTTGTCAATAAGCATTGATTTGTTGCGGTTATGCTAAGTAAAATGTTATATGACCATTGAGAGAAGTAGTTTGTGTATCTATTTCATACGCATCAGTGTCATAATTCACCATTCCATCCACGCTTGACCAATGTTGGGAGGTGGCGGACACACGCTCCTCATCAAATAGAACCAGCGCCGTAGAAGAACGCTGTGTACCGTTAACCGAAGTGAAACCCTGGATTCCCATTGGCTGACTCCAGACTCACGCCATCGGCCCATCAGAGTGCCGTCAGATCATCTCCCACGGGGTACCGGCTGAGGCGCGGCTACAGAAGAACCACGACCGAGAACCACGAGGAGGATTCAGGACGAGCCAGCGAGCTTACGGGTGGGTGATGGCTGGGGGGCGGGGGGTTAAGGCTTAACCCTTTCACTACCACACTACAGAAGGTGAACCTTTCACTACCACACTACAGACTAACCGTCTGTAGTGTGGTAGTGAAAGGTTAACCTTCTGCAGTGTGGTAGTGAAAGGTTAACCTTCTGTAGTGTGGTAGTGAAAGGTTAACCGTCTGTAGTGTGGTAGTGAAAGGTTAACCTTCTGTAGTGTGGTAGTGAAAGGTTAACCGTCTGTAGTGTGGTAGTGAAAGGTTAACCTTATGTAGTGTGGTAGTGAAAGGTTAACCTTCTGTAGTGTGGTAGTGAAAGGGTTAACCGTCTGTAGTGTGGTAGTGAAAGGTTAACCATCTGTAGTGTGGTAGTGAAAGGGTTAACCGTCTGTAGTGTGGTAGTGAAAGGTTAACCTTCTGTAATGTGGTAGTGAAAGGTTAACCGTCTGTAGTGTGGTAGTGAAAGGGTTAACCTTCTGTAGTGTAGTAGTGAAAGGTTAACATTCTGTAGTGTGGTAGTGAAAGGTTAACCTTCTGTAGTGTGGTAGTGAAAGGTTAACCGTCTGTAGTGTGGTAGTGAACGGGTTAACCGTCTGTAGTGTGGTAGTGAAAGGTTAACCTTCTGTAATGTGGTAGTGAAAGGTTAACATTCTGTAGTGTGGTAGTGAAAGGTTAACCTTCTGTAGTGTGGTAGTGAAAGGTTAACCGTCTGTAGTGTGGTAGTGAACGGGTTAACCGTCTGTAGTGTGGTAGTGAAAGGTTAACCTTCTGTAATGTGGTAGTGAAAGGTTAACCGTCTGTAGTGTGGTAGTGAAAGGTTAACCATCTGTAGTGTGGTAGTGAAAGGGTTAACCGTCTGTAGTGTGGTAGTGAAAGGTTAACCTTCTGTAATGTGGTAGTGAAAGGTTAACCGTCTGTAGTGTGGTAGTGAAAGGGTTAACCTTCTGTAGTGTAGTAGTGAAAGGTTAACATTCTGTAGTGTGGTAGTGAAAGGTTAACCTTCTGTAGTGTGGTAGTGAAAGGGTTAACCTTCTGTAGTGTGGTAGTGAAAGGTTAACCTTCTGTAGTGTGGTAGTGAAAGGGTTAACCTTCTGTAGTGTGGTAGTGAAAGGTTAACCTTCTGTAGTGTGGTAGTGAAAGGGTTAACCCTTTGTCGTGTGGTAGTGAAAGGGTTAACCCTTTGTCGTGTGGTAGTGAAAGGTTAACCTTCTGTAGTGTGGTAGTGAAAGGGTTAACCTTCTGTAGTGTGGTAGTGAAAGGTTAACCTTCTGTAGTGTGGTAGTGAAAGGGTTAACCTTCTGTAGTGTGGTAGTGAAAGGTTAACCTTCTGTAGTGTGGTAGTGAAAGGGTTAACCCTTTGTCGTGTGGTAGTGAAAGGGTTAACCCTTTGTCGTGTGGTAGTGAAAGGGTTAACAGATCACCTAAATGGACTCTAAAGCTAAATCACACTCCTGCCTTCGTCACTCATGCAGAGCATAATATGGCGATGATTGGAAGCTGTTAGAGTTTTTTTTCTTCTTTTCTCCAAAAAAGCGAGACACTGAAGGAAAGGTAACGAGCAAAGGAAGTCGGAGCTCAAATGAAAAGGGTGGCAATGCATGAAGAAGAGAGATAATGTAAGAGCGGAATCAGAGAGTGGGAGAGAGAGAGAGAGAGAGAGAATGAGGGAGATAGAGAGGGAAGTCGATATAACAGATGACCTGCGTGAATGCGACAAAATGCATAGCGTTGAGACATGGAGAGAGAAAGCGTACGGATCATATGATTAACCTGTGCACGCCTGCACACACTTCTCTCTCTCTCACACACACACACACACACACACACACACACACACACACACACACACACACACACACACACACACACACACACACACACACACACACACACACACACACACACACACACACACACACACACACACACACACACACACACACACACACACACACACACACACACACACACACACACACACACACACACACACACACACACACAGATTACAAGAACCCATCCACTCACACAAACATCCATCCACATACTCTCTCTCTGTCTCTCACTCTCTCTATCTCTATCTGTCTCTCACTCTCTCCTCCCCTCCCGTTCTCTCTCTCATTCTCTCTCTGGCTCATGCGCTATAAATAGCTGGAACTGAGCTCTCTGCTAATTCCTTCATTCAGCGTGTAGTGGAAAGGCAAATGGACGCAGTCTTTGATGCAAGCAATGACAGGAAGATACAGGAAGCAGTGAACGGTTGCCAAGACGACCCCCCCCCACTCCTCTCACCCCACCCTGCTTGCATCTTCGACCTAAGCTCCTTAAGCCTCCCTCACTCCTTCTCCCTCCCTCCCTCCCTCCCTCCCTCCCTCCCTCCCTCCCTTCATCTCTCCCCAGTTATCATGTTCTCTTGCTCACTGCTGTTTTCACTATGTGCCAGAAAGATCACTTTTTCTGTAATGAGTTAAAGAAAAATTGTTAGGGGGCATTGTGATGTTAGGAGGCATTAGGGGATATTGTAATGTTAGGGGGCATTAGGGGATATTGTAATGTTAGGGGGCATTAGGGGATATGGTAATGTTAGGGGGCATTAGGGGATATGGTAATGTTAGGGGGCATTCGGGGGTATTGTAATGTTAGGGGGCATTAGGGGATATGGTAATGTTAGGGGGCATTCAGGGGTATTGTAATGTTAGGGGGACTGCAGATTCAGATTCACTGCCACACAACAGCCGGTTAACCCTTTCACTGCCACACGACAGAAGGTAACCTTCTGTCGTGTGGCAGTGAAAGGGTTAAAGGACCACACCAGTCTCATTTTGACTTCTCACGAGATTGTCCCCGTCTTACCCTTTGTCGTGTGGCAGTGAAAGGGTTAATGACTCTGCCTGACTTCACTCTTCATTCTTTTTACTTAATTGTTCCTCTGATCTCCTTCCCCTTAGTTTGCCCCCCTCCACTGTTAACACTTTGAGTGCCACGCCGGGTTTTCCTTTTTACCCCCTTGATGCCACCATCCACTCCCAATGTTAACGTTAATATCGCCTAATCTATGTTTTAAATTATGGCTATGTGTCTAATCTGCCCGTCGCTTATCAAATACTCATTTTCCAGTCAACATTGGCAAGGCAGATTGTATTTTTATCGCTTCATTTCCGTTTGATAGCATTTTGAAAATCACCCGTTTTCCGGGGAAAAACAACACATTCTATGATAATCGCCTTTTACTGGAATATTCCAGAACGTTGTCATTTGTCTGCCTATTTATGAATCGTTTTCAAATAAACGCTAATCGATAGTATATGTGTGCGCACGCACGCTCGTGCCGTGTGCTGATAATCGCTGCTGTTATTTCCTCATGGCTTTTACAGTCAAAACAGCTATATCACATATAGTGGAAACGCTTATATCTCCGTGAAAACGAGTCTGATTATCCTAACTGATAACATAGCTTCCTTACCTGAGGTCAGATGGTATCCAAATGGTTTATTCCAATTTCCGATCGCCATTCGAAAAAATCGATAAATGTATTGATCAACCGTGTATACAGTAGAACACATGATCCGCGCGGCTCAGAGGCTCCAGAATGAACTCTGGTAGACCCCGGCTGCATCAGTGAGAAGTAAAATGTGGAGTCAGAAATCCGTTCTCCCATTCACTTTCATTGAGTCCATTCCAAAAGGGTGATTTACCATCTGGGAGACGATAGGGGGCGCTTTTTTCAGATCTGAGCGCCGGCGGTCCCTGGATCTCCAACGGTAGGCTCGCGTGATGCAATATGATTTCAGATCGCTAATAAAAAAAAATATATAAATAACCCGAATATTCTCGGGCGTGGCACTCAACGGTCGGGGCGTAAACCCGAATATTCTCGGGCGTGGCACTCAAAGTGTTAAGCGCCTTGGGCCTCATGAAAGGCGCTGTATAAATCTAAGAAATTATTATTATTATTATTATTATCTAATACCATCTGTGAGGCGCTCTCACCACAGTTCTAACACACTCACTGTACACGGAAGCGGAGGATGGTTTTTGCGCCGGTCTTTCCTGAGCGCGCCTCAGTGAAGAGCGGGAACTGTGACGCTCAAATCAAATCAAATCAAATTTATTTATAGGGCCCAACAACACACGTTAATGTCCCCATGGGCCGTACAGATCTTCTTTAAACAAGTCAAGAAGAAAACATAACAATAAGTCAAGAACAGAACAAGAACACCATAAGGTGCAAACATTTTTAGATGGATGCTCCTCTTCTCCTCTTCTCCTCTCCTCCTCTCATCCTCTTCTCCTCCACTTCTCCTCTCCCCTTCTCCTCTCCTCCACCTCTCCTATTCTCCTCTTCTCATCTCCTCCTCTTCTCCTCTCCTCTCCTACACTTCTCCTCTCCTCCTATCCTCCTCTCCTCCTCTTCTCCTCTCCTCCTCTTATCCTCTCCTCCACTTCTCCTCTCCTCCACCTCTCATATTCTCCTCTTCTCATCTCCTCCTCTTCTCCTCTCCTCCTCCTCTCCTACACTTCTCCTCTCCTCCTCTCCTCCTCTCCTACACTTCTCCTCTCCTCCTCTCCTCCTCTCCTCCCCTCCTCCTCTCCTCCACTTCTCCTCTCCTCCTCTCCTCCTATTCTCCTCTTCTCCTATCCTCCTCTTCGTTTATCTTCCTCTCCTCCTCTCCTCCTCTCCTCCTCTCTCAGACGTCAGCACGGTCCAGGCAGAGATGATAATCAAAGTGCTAAAGCGAGGGGAATGTTTTGATTTGCTCTTTGCCAATTACACCAATAAAGAGGGAACAATGCGTCTCCTCTCTCGGCGGGGAGGCGGACACAGGGATGAAAGGAGGTGGTGATCTGGGGGGATTTTCTTTAGATCGTTTTTACGAGGTTATTTTAATATCCTATGAAGAGGGAATGATTGCAATATCTAATTGAATCCATCACAATTGAAGGGCCACATTTGACTGCATGTCCTCCTCCCAGCCAGGGAACTATAGATCTATAGATTTTTTTTTTAAAGGCTGCTTAGAATCTCAATACTAATAATTAGGGATGTCAGATATTATCGGCCTACCGATATTATCGGCCGATATCGGCATTAAAATGTGATATCGGAAAATATCGGTATCGGTTTTCAAAAAAATTATATATATATATATATATATATATATATATATTTTTTTTTATTTTTTTTTTTTACATTTCTATAACCTTTATTTAGCCAGGCAAGCAAGTAAGAACAAATTCTGATTTAATTTATTGTCAAAAGTATGCATAATGTTGTGTTAATTCCACAACAAGAGATATGTAATGTTAATGACCTGAAATTATTACATTTTTGGGGGGGGGGGGGGGGGGGGGGGGGGGGGGGGGGGTGGGACCCTGCATATATCGGTATCGGTTGATATCGGTATCGGAAATTAAGAGTTGGACAATATCGGTATATCGGTATCGGTAAAAAAGCCAATATCGAGCATCCCTACTAATAATCCATATTAAAGGGGGGAATGACTAGGCTGATGTATGTAAGGCAAGTAACAACTAATTTATTAGATGAGTAACTGTGTCATGATTACAGAAACCGGCATATCTCAAGCGAGGGAAGCAACAGTTCTGCAATTGGAGGATCAAGAAAAGAGGGGAGGTTTGAGCTCGGTCAGTTGAAAAGGTAATGTGTTTACATTCCTTTGTTACAGGAGAAAGTAGTGCGATCACAGTTAATGTGTAACTTGCTAACTAACTAACTTGTGCTATGGTACTTTATTATGTGATAATTTAAAGTGGGAAGTTTAACACATGTGGGCCCTTTTTAGGACAATTTGCCCACCGGCACTTTGGCGACCACTAGTAGCTCGGGTGTGCATATTTTGTAATACAATATATATATCGAATTGAAGGCTTATTTGTTAGCGACAACATTTTACCAAGTCGGTTCAGCGGTTCTTGAGTTACATGCCGGTATTTGAGGCTTGTGCAAAGTACACGGTATTGCACAAAATACCACTCCCGACTCTTGGGGCTCTAGTTCCGTCAATCATTTGGCGATCTCGAAAATAATTGTGGAGTGTTGTAGCCAATGAGTGTGGCTTTCCAATGATACCCCATGTGGGGATGTACGAATCTACGTTTCTGTCACGGTATTTATTTTATTATCTATATCCATTCAGAATTCAGCGGGGCACCTTGTGCATACTGTTCTGAGTGTGTCTAAGCTGGCAGACGGTATTATACCGCCCTCTGGCGCGCCGGTCTAAACCACATTGCATGCGTGCACCACAAAGGATAATAGTGATGATCTAGCGTTGATTTCAGGAAGATCCGATAATCAGGCGAAAAATGACAACGCGTTTATTGAATTACACAAACACGCTGTTTTCGTGTCTTTTCCCTGGAATTGCTCAGAAGCGGCCGGACTATGTTCATATTCAAAACGGTATCAAGCGGAAATGTACGGATGAAAAAAAATTTTTTTTTGCACTTTGACCAGAAGTAGCTCAATGAGACTCGAGGACGTTATTAGACCCAGGGCCGCCTCAGGGGGTGTGCGAGCAGTGCGGTCGCACAGGGCCTCGCGGGAAGGGGGGCCTCGCAAAAAAAAAAAAAAATACATAATTTTTTTTAATTTTTTTTAAAAAAAATTTGCGAGGCCCCCCTTCCCGCGAGGCCCTTTTTCATCACAGACCTAAAATCTAGTTTTGCTTATATGCTTATATATTTCACATTAGACACGTTTGTAGAATGTGTCTGACTTCCTGCCTCTGCGGCTCTGCAGACTGCAGTTTTCCGGTTTCTGCGGATTTGCTGCTCTACAGATTTTAGGATAGTGTTTCCGGCCCGTCTGCCGTAATACCAAATAGAAGAAGAAGACACACAAGGTAGATAATTCAGCGCTATTCAGAGGAGCGAGGCGAGTGGATGTCTTTTCAAAAGCCGCATGGATCAGAAGAAATTACACCGTGGGCCAAGAAAGTCTCCTTCCAACTTTACCATTGGCGCCGGATTGATACTGCGTTATGGTGAGTCAACCTATGATTATATTCCCGCCGTGGACCTATGCTCTCTTTCTCTCTCTCTGGAGCCAAACTGGTCGACTAGCTAATATAGTACTACTAGTAGCTAACGGTGTGTGCCTGGTGTCAGCGCCTGTATTGCTTTTCTCATGTTGTAGTTTCAGTGGTAGTGCGTTAGCTCATGGTTAGCGATAGCCGGGTTGAGCTAACTGGCTAACTGATAGCATCAAAGTAACGTGCGCAGCCAGCAGCTAACGTCGTAGCTAGCTGCCGGCTAGCTGCCGGCTGCGCACGTTACTTTGATGCCATCAGTTAGCCTAGGCTAGAGTTAGCTGTTAGCTTGTGCTACGAGTCGACCATTGACATTAGCCGTGAGAATAGCAGGGGGTTCTGGCTTATTTTGTCCCGCCAGCGAGAGGCCTTTCGTCAACGTGGAGACCTGTGTTGCGGCCTTTCGCCCTGCGTTCCTTTTGTGCAGGTAAGATTAATGAAAATGTCATGACATTACCCCACTCTTCCTTCCTTCCCCTCCCGAATGTTTTGTTAATAACGATGTTTTTTTCCAGGCAAAACATATGCTACTTCACAACATTTGGAGATACGACATGTGCTGTGTGTGAATGTCTTGGTCGCTTGTGTAGCTTGGGTAGCGTTGGGCCGTTGGCCAAAGCTGTGTGTGGCCTGGTGTCACAGTACCTGGCTAGCCTATTTAGCTGATGTCGGCCATTGGCTCCTTGCTGCTTTGGTTTCTCTGGTATAGACCCTCTTCTTGTTGGATTTAAGTGTTGATCTTTGTCCTTTTGGATCTCTCATACATGCTCTAGTCTCTCTCTAACACACACACACATGACAAACACACATGTTATCTCTCTCTCTCTCTCTCTCTCTCTTTCTAACACACACAGTCTGCCTATGGCGGCCTTTCTCGATGGCTAGGCTGTGCTCAAGGATCTTCAGTCACAGTGCTCAGGTATTCTGCCACTGTGTACTCTCTGTTTAGGGCCAAATAGCATTTCAATTTCTTTCCAATGTCTCTCTCTCTCTCTCTCTCTCTCTCTCTCTCTCTCTCTCTCTCTCTCTCTCCTCTTCTCCTCTCTCTCTCTCTCTCTCTCTCTCTCTCTCTTGGATTTAAGTGTTGATCTTTGTCCTTTTGAATCTCTCATACATGCTCTAGTCTCTCTCTAACACACACACACATGGACAAACACTCATGTTCTCTCTCTCTCTCTCTCTCTTTCTAACACACACAGTCTGCCTATGGCGGCCTTTCTCGATGGCTAGGCTGTGCTCAAGGATCTTCAGTCACAGTGCTCAGGTATTCTGCCACTGTGTACTCTCTGTTTAGGGCCAAATAGCATTCAATTTCTTTCCAATGTGTCTCTCTCTCTCTCTCTCTGTACACTGTATATTGACTGTAGAACGGGGAGCTCTCTCTCGCTCTCTCTTTTGCTATATGTTGACTGTATCATGCCCCGCCTCGGGCAGCGCTATTATTTAAGAATATGTTGACTGTATAAAAAAAAAAAAAAAAAATATATATATATATACATATAATTTTTTTTTTACCCTTTTGGGGGGGGGGGGGCTCGCGTTAAATCTCGCACAGGGCCTCGCATTTCTCCCAGGCGGCCCTGATTAGACCCATAGCGATACTATAAAATATAGGTTTAGTTCTACAAACTACAACTACGTTTACATGTGGTTTAATGGGCGGCACGGAAGTGGTCACTTCCCGGAAGGGGCATGGCACTCAATGTGTTAAGGCAATAATATGCACTTTAAAGGAGCACTGACCCTCTTTTATGCACTGTAGCACTGTTGCATTTTTAGAAGAACATATGAAATGTTTGTGAAATATTTCTTCTACTTCCGGGACTGCATTGTATGTATTCTTGTATGTTTTTTCCACAGTTTTTATGCTGAAACGAGCATTGCACCGAGACAAATCCCAATCAGTATCTATCCATCTATCTACCTTCACAGCGAAGCAACTAGTGACGTACCCCGTCCATCTCTGCTCCATTAATTATGTCCCAATACGCAATGTACTGTAAGCTATTGTTTGCTGAACTGGTATTTAAATCCCACCCTAAAGCCGTGACAGATTAGAGGCACGTCTGGTTGGCCCGTCTGTAATGGTGCAGCTGTGAACGCTCTCTTCGTTCGTGACTGGTGTCTGTCGCCAAGGCCCCCGTATGTACCAGTGTTGATTTGTGACTGATTTTCAGGACTCGTGACTCGACTTGGACTTGAGCACTGATGACTCGGACTTGGGACTGGAGCATTGACTGCATTCGGACTTGGACAGTGCAGACTCGGACTTGTTAATTGATGAATCCAGTTATTATTATATATATTTTTTTGTAATAGCCCCCAATAATTTTGGCATTTGTTTGGTTATTGTGTCACAAAGTAAATAAAGCCCTTTGAAACGGTGACCGCTGTGTCATTTATGTTTGATGTAGACCTTTTTTTTTTTTTTTTTTACTTGGACTCGGACTCGAGTAAAGAGGACTCGACTCGGACTCGACTCTGCTCTTCTTTGGTGACTCGGACTTGGACTCGGACTCAAACACCGGGGACTCAAGGCTCGACTCGGACTCGATATTTAGTGACTTGACTACTGATGTAATATGAAATAATCCATGTATGTAATAACCTGCCTTTTCCACCTTTGGCCCCGCTGCAATAAATCATCTGAATTGAATTATAGTTCTGTTGTCCTGACTACACGTTTATTCCTTGCTGGCTATTGGAGCCAGATGAGGACCATCCTTCTCTTCTTCTTCTGTCCAGCTTAGCAAACCTGTATGCACTGTGGTTTACCTAGAAATGTACATAGATATACGACACTACAACACTGCCACATACCCATCCCTTCAGAACACACTGTGGCTGCTCACCTAGGGCTAGTGTAGCTGACATGCACGCACGTCTCTCATGGCTCAGTGTTAAGGTAAGATTATCTGCTAACTTAATTACATATTTTCATAGGAGTTACTCAAACTCAAACTCCTAAGTTCCTTTATAATTGCATTGGGTACAGTGCAAGTACTCACACACATTCAACCAGAGGGGCAAGAGGGTGGGTTGATTAATTTACCTCTACCTAAGTCTAATTTTATGAAAGGGCAGTATTTTATAGGGCGATAGTATCCTGGAAACTGTCTTCCCAGCGTATGTTAGGAACATCAAAGAAAAGGCTAGTTTTAAAAGAAATCTTAAACGCTATTTACACTCACACACACAATAACATTTTGTATTCAGCACAGCTGGAATACATGCACACCCTGATACATTGTTTTATTTGGGTATAACTGGATTGTATCTCTTGTTTTTTCATCTCCTGTTTTACATTTCTTTTTTTCTATGATACATGTTTTACTCTATTCTATGATTAATTGTCTTTGTGATATATGCTAGGTGTATGTTATCTTGTGTATATGTATGTTGTTGGACCCCAGGAAGACTAGCGGCCGCTAAGGCGTCAGCTAATGGGGATCCGTTTAAATAAACAAATAAACTATTCATGTTATGGCTGTTTCTGTTCAACTGGCCCTCTTTCCATGAGATCCTCTGGACAAAGGTTGTTCCGAGGGGAGAGCAACAGTTGCGATTTGTCCCGGGGGGGGGGGGGGGGGGGGGGGGGGGGGGGGACAGTGGCTCGGGAGGTAAAGAGCAGTCGTCTGGTAACCCGGGAGGTGCCTTGGTTCGATTCCCGCTCCTACCGTGCAGCGTGTCGAAGTGTCCTTGAGCGAGACACTTAACCCCTAATTGCTCCCGATGAGCAGGTCGGCACATTTCATGGCCGCCTCCGCCGTCGGTGTGTGAATGTGTGAGTGAATGGGTAAAATGTGAGAAACACATTTTAAAGGGCTTTGCGCTATATAAATGCAGCCATTTACCCATTTATCAT
>NC_140165.1:75125602-75155602 GCF_963971535.1 Notolepis coatsorum
AGGCCTGAAAAAAAAAGAATTGAGCAAAGATTTCAACAAAGACCAAAAAAAATGAAGGGAATTATACAGATATAATTAGTTATGTCCTGCTAATTATATAGTAGAGGTCCTAACTTGATAGAGAATATGGTTCCAGTTATCTATTGTTTGATAGTTTGCACCATTTAATCTAGCTGTAGAAAGCTCCATTGTTACAACATCAGCTAATAACTGTTTCCAGTGATTAAAGGGCAGAGAATGTGGAGCTTGCCATCGCAGTGCCAAATTTTTTTTTGCAGCGGTACTTCCTGCCAGCCAAAATCGTCTCTGAACAATACTTAAAGCTAAAGAATCATCATCATTAAGGAGCAATAATTTGGGACAACAGGGAATATGTTTTTGTAATACTTTAGATAGATAATTAGTTATCTGTTCCCATAAACTTTTGACTGTGGGGCATTCCCACATCATATGTGTAAAAGTACCAGTAGTATTTAGAGAACAAAGTGTACAGTTTGGTGAAATAACATGTCTCATTCTATAAGCTTTCTGGGGGGTTAAATATGTTTTATGGACAAAATTGAAATGAATCTGCTGATGATTTGGGTTTTGTGATGCCATAATAATATTTCCCCAAACTCAAACTTCCCCAATTGATAGATTGATGGTGTTCTAATCCAAATTCTGTGCTCCACGATTGGATAACAGGTATTAACGAAGTACATCTTTGTGGTAGATCTTTATAAATTATAGAAACTTGACCTTTGGACAGACCTGCAGTTTTTTTTAGAGAAAGTAACTAAGGGGTGAGTAGTTGGTTTGGTCCATGGAACTCCATAGGCTTGCATAGCCGAACGGAGCTGTAAATATAAAAAAGGAGGTGCCAGGTAAATTATATGACTCTTTCAGATCTGAGAATGATCTTAAACCATTGTCCTCCATAACATCGGCAAGTACATGAATGCCACAATTGGACCATGATTGAGCTACAAAACAGCGGCCTCCGCTAAACAAAAAAGGGTTATGGAATAAGGGAGTCTGTTCATGCCACTTAGTATCCCATTTAAGTAACTTTTCATATTTGCGCCATAAAGATATGGCATGCGCTATTATCGGACCATAACGTAATCTACACTGCTTTAGTGAAAGACAATGTCTTGTAAACGAATCAGTGCCACAATATGTTTTTCAATATTAAGCCAGGGGGCCTCAGAATTTAAATTAAACCAACTCAACAGAGGACGAAATGATAACGCTTGAAAATATAACTTAAAATTTGGTACAGTTAAACCGCCAGATTGCCGCTCATTTTGTAAAGTAGTAAGTTTAACCCGAGCTCGCTTGCCTCGCCATATACATTTTGAGACTGCTCTATGTAAATTTTCCCAATGAGCAACAGGTGGGGCAATAGGAATCATGGAACTACAGAAGTTTACTCGAGGTAATATGTTCATTTTGATAATAGAGACTCTTCCGGAAAGGGAGACAGGTATATTACACCATCGATTGAGATAGTCTATGATTGACCTAATGGTTCTATTGTAGTTTACAGACAAAAAAAATTCAATTGAAGGAAATATATCAATACCAAGATATTTAAATTGGGTTACAACCGGGATCTCATGATCAAGCACAGAGTTAGGAGTGGTTCTTAGGTACATTAGTGCTGATTTGGTCCAGTTTATTTTATAACTTGAAATTGAACTGAATTTTTAAAAAATGTGCAGGAGGCTTGTGCCGCAACTGAAACTGAAAAACGGAAATGCCTCCGCTGGCTGTGTTCGTGCAACTCGAATAATCGTCCTCCTCCGGAGAAACAAGGAGGTCATCCGATTAGCAGCCATGTAATAAACACCGGGGGACACGAACCCCCAGCTCTCTCTGGTCACCTGGTTACTAGCTAACAGTTAAATTAATCTACGAAGAGTAACGTTATAGGTTACTTTTCGGCGGCGGCTGAATTGGCTAGTTGGGTCGCTCACGCATCACGCCGCACGTCATCACGCTGTACACGGCTTCACGGCGATAGCGTCAGTCTTATACAATTCAAGATGTCATCCGCATAGAGCGAAATATGATGATCAGTAGAATTTACAGAGATTGGCTTAATGTTTTCTGATTGCCGTATAGCTTGGGCTAAAGGTTCAAGGGATCAAATAAACAAGCTTGCAGAAATCGGATCCCCTTGCCTACTTCCACGAGTGATTTTGAAAGGAGGAGAACTAATATTTCCGGTTATAACACTGGCTGATGGATAAAAAAATATTATTTTTAACATATTTATAAAATTTTGACCTAGTCCCATATGTTTCAGTACAGCTCAAAGATAGGTCCACTCCAGACGGTCAAAGGCCTTTTCTGCGTCAACAGAGAGAACAGCTGACGACACTTTAGCATGAGAGGCGGAGTTGACAATGTGAAGGAGACGTCGCAAATTATCAGACGAAAGTATTTTTTTAACAAAACCACTTTGATCTGGGTGAATCAGTTTAGGTAAAAACGTTTCAGGACGGCAAGATAATACTTTTGAAAATAGTTTGGCATCTGTATTAATTAAAGAAATAGGGTGCCAATTAGAACACTGGTTTGGATCTTTACCTTTTTTTTTATAAAAGAGAGATTAGGGACATATTCAC
This sequence comes from Notolepis coatsorum, assembly GCF_963971535.1. Classification (NCBI taxonomy): domain Eukaryota; kingdom Metazoa; phylum Chordata; class Actinopteri; order Aulopiformes; family Paralepididae; genus Notolepis; species Notolepis coatsorum. Next base: position 75,128,218 of record NC_140165.1, read on the forward strand.
GTCTCTCCCTAAGGAGCCTTTAGATATGGATATATTAATCATTTCAAGTAGTAGTGGGCCTAAAACGTCCCAGAACCGCAAATAAAATTCATGGGGAATGCCATACCACCCTGGAGACTTGCCTTTATTCATAGTTTCCAGAGATGTTTTGAGTTCTTGTAATGATATACGAGCACCCATTAAACTTGATTCAACTGGTGACAAAACAGAGAGGTTAAGGCCACTTAAAAAAGATTCAATCTCTTCAGAGGAGCGCTCGCCTTCTGTAGTATATAAATCTTTATAAGATTTTGCAAATCTTGTATTGATTAATTTTGGATCTGTAAGCAGCTCACCATTTTCTGATGTAACAGTAGTAATATTTCCTACAAGATCACTATTGCGCAGTTTGTTGGCCAGTATTTGACTCGGTCGACTACCATGAAAGTATTGATTTACTCTACCTTTATGGATGGAGGATTCGGCTCTTTTCCTGGTAAGATCGTTTAGTTCACTCTTAACATTGGCTAGTGTAGCGGCAGTCTGCTGAGAGTAATGCCTCTGTTGAGATAGGTCCAAGGTAGACAGCACAGCATGGTTTCTAATTCCGATATTTGGTTTAGCTGAGATTTATTAAGACTTGAAGAGAAAGTAATAGCATTATTTCTGACAAAGCCTTTAGTGGCGTCCCAAAGTATCCTGAAATCATCCACGGAGTTATTATTAATCAATAAAAATTGGGCTAGCTCAGACTGAAATTGCTCACAGAATGCTGGATTATCCAATAAAGAGCAGTTAAAGCGCCATCTTGTGGCCTTTTTCTTAGCCTGGCTGAATTGAAATTGACAGAAATAGGCATGGTGATCTGATAAACTCATAGGTCGGATTTCAATTTTGTTGACGTCTGAAAATAAGGATGCTGATATTAAAACTAAATCAATACAGGAAAATGATAGATGTCTATTAGAGAAAAAGGTATACTCCCTGTTGCCTGGATTATGAACCCGCCAAATATCAATAAGATTAAAGTCAGATAGCAAGTGCTTTAAAGCGTTTGTCGAGCGAGCATTATGATTAACTGCTTTAGATTTATCCCAGGTATGATCCAAAACAGAATTCATATCTGACCCAATAATCAACTGGAAATCAGCTAGTTCCATTAGGATTTTATTCAATGATTGAAAAAAGTCTGGTTCATAACAGTTGGGTGCATAGACATTAATAAACGCAATTATTTTACCATTATGAATACATTTTAGAAAAGCTGTTCTTCCTTCTTGATCACTGCCTTTGCCTATGATGGTAATTTTGCATTTTTTATCAATGATTATAGCAACCCCTTTGGTTTTATTCAAAGCTGAAGCAGAAGAAGCCACTTTATAACGCTGATTTTCTAATTTGTGCATATCTCTTTCAAGCAAGTGCGTTTCTTGTAACATGGCAATTTCAACTTGATTTCTTGATATAGTATCAAGACAGCTAGCCCTTTTAATGGATGTTATGGTTTGTAACCGACCCCAATCGCACAACACAAGACAGGTATGATGGTTTGCCAAGAAACAGATATTTATTTAGAACAGGGAAAAAGGGCACTGTCCCTTTAAGGGAGAAAACACAAAACACTGGAATAACACAAGAGGGGAAGGTAAAGTGCCTTTAAGAGGCGGGCAGGAAAAGGGAACACTATGGGAAGGTAAGGGAACGCCTAAGGGAAGGTTAAGGGAACGCCTAGGGAACAGAGGAACTAGAGACTAGGAGAACTAGGGAAAGAGGACTAGGGACTAGGAGAACTAGGGATAGAGGACTTACGCTGAGTGAGTGACATCACAATCAAAACTCACCCAGGCGTATGCGTAAAGGTACAGGGACAGCAGCGGGAACGGGGGCAAGAGGCATTACGCTGAGTGAGTGACATCACAATCAAAACTCACCCAGGCGTATGCGTAAAGGTACAGGGACAGCAGCGGGAACGGGGGCAAGAGGCATTACGCTGAGTGAGTGACATCACAATCAAAACTCACCCAGGCGTATGCGTAAAGGTACAGGGACAGCAGCGGGAACGGGGGCAAGAGGCATTACGCTGAGTGAGTGACATCACAATCAAAACTCACCCAGGCGTATGCGTAAAGGTACAGGGACAGCAGCGGGGCGAGGGCATCGCCACCGGGTGGCTGGCTGTCCGAGCCGAGGGACAGAGTGCTGGAACAGTGGCGGTGGCGAGGGTGTCGTCCACCGGGTAGCCGACTGTCGGAGCCGAGGAACAGAGTGCTGGAACAGTGGCGGTGGCGAGGGTGTCGTCCACCGGGTAGCCGCTGTCGGAGCCGAGGAACAGAGTGCGCGCCACACCTTGGTGTGCGCGTCGGAACAGTGGCGGTGGCGAGGGTGTCGTCCACCGGGTAGCCGCTGTCGGAGCCGAGGAACAGAGTGCGCGCCACACCTTGGTGTGCGCGTCGGAACAGTGGCGGTGGCGAGGGTGTCGTCCACCGGGTAGCCGCTGTCGGAGCCGAGGAACAGAGTGCGCGCCACACCTTGGTGTGCGCGTCGGAACAGTGGCGGTGGCGAGGGTGTCGTCCACCGGGTAGCCGCTGTCGGAGCCGAGGAACAGAGTGCGCGCCACACCTTGGTGTGCGCGTCGGAACCGAGAGACGCATCTGGTGCGTCTGCGTGGAGGAGTGTGCCAAGCAGGAAGGTCTGGAAGATGCGCGTCTGTGCGCTGGTACGGAGGAGCGTGCCAAGCTCGAAGGTCTGGAAGATGCGCGTCTGTGCGCTGGTACGGAGGAGCGTGCCAAGCTCGAAGGTCTGGAAGATGCGCGTCTGTGCGCTGGTACGGAGGAGCGTGCCAAGCTCGAAGGTCTGAAGTGGAACACTGGAATACCTCCCGTAGAGGATTAGAGAGCGCAGTACAGTGTCTCCCTCCAGGCAAACGGCGGCAGGTGGCGAAGGCTTGAGCGCATCTGGCGCGCTGGTCTGGAGTGGAACACTGGAATACCTCCCGTAGAGAATTAGAGAGCGCAGTACAAATGTCTCCCTCCAGGCAAACGGCGACAGGTGGCCAAAGCCCTTGAAGATGCGCGTTGCGCGCTGGTGACTGGAGAGCGTGCCAAGCCCTTGCAGATGCGCGTTGCGCGCTGGTGACTGGAGAGCGTGCCAAGCCCGAGGGTCCGGGAGATGCGCGTTGGTCTAGATGTGCGTCAGGACGAACAGCTGCGCTGGGGTCTGCAGTGGAACGCTGGGGTGCCTCCCGTGGAAGTTACAGGGAGCGCAGAACAGTCTCCTCCACAGGCTACGGCGACAGCAGACGAAGGCTGGAGCAAAACATCTCAAGGCTGGAGAAATCCATATACAGCATTGGTAGACCAGAGGATCTCCCGAAAGAGTCTAGATGTTAGAGGAAATGACTCAGCATGAATACAACACGACCCCACGCCGAAACGAGGGGAAGAGCCCTGGTATTTAAAGCCCACAGGGGAACTAATTAGCCTGCCACCACAGGTGCGAGAGGTAATTGATAATAGTCCAGGTGTGGCCACTGAGAGTAAACGAGAGTAAAGAACGAGAGGGTGGGGGCTAGAGAGAGTGAGTGAGAAGGGAATTTCTAACAGTAGGCTTTAAAGAAACAGAGAAAAGGTGGTGAGCAGCGGGCAAAACCTCACAGTACCCCCCCCTCAACGGGAGCCACCCGGCGACCCAAAACAAATACAGACAGAGTGGCAGGGGGCAAAACAAGAGGTACTGGCCAAGCCAGCAGGGGAAGCCACCACAAGAGTGGGGCTAGCAAAAGAAACAGGGTCGCCGAGGGGTAACTAGGGTAGCAGAGGGGCAACTGGTCTAGAGGAACTGGGTCTAGAGAACTAGTCTAGCGAACTGGGCAAGAGAACTGGTCTAGAGAACTGGTCTAGAGGAACTGAGGGGCAAGCAGGGTAGCTAAGGGGTAACCATGGAAGCACCGGGAAAGGGCTAGCAGAGGGAAGGTTAGCTGCCAGGGCACTGATAGCTACAGGGCCTATGCTAGCTGTACTGCTACATCAACATAGAGGCTGCGCAAGCTGCCGGAGCCAGGCTAGCAGAGGGAAAGGGTAGCTGCCAGGGCACTGATAGCTACAGGGCCTATGCTAGCTGTACTGCTACATCAACATAGAGGCTGCGCTAGCTGCCGGAGCTAGGCTGGCAGACAGGGCTGGACCAGCATGAGAGCACAAGCTAGCTGGAAGGACAGTCCTAGCTGTGTGAGAAAAACTGACCTTGCTAGCTGAAAGGGCAGTCCTAGCAGTGGGATAAACTACACAAAAAAGTGGAGGCCATGCAGAGGGACCGGGTTAGCTGCTTGGGCCTGGCTAGCTACAGGGCCTATGCCAGCTGCAAGGCTGCATTAACATAGAGGCTGTGCTAACAGCCGGGGCCAAGCTAGCAGACCGGGGCCATGCAGAGGGAAACTGGGTTAGCCGCCAGGGCATGGCTAGCTACAGGGCCTATGCCAGCAGCAAGGGCTGCATAAACATAGAGGCTGTGCTAGCAGCCGGGGCTAAGCTAGCAGACAGGGGCGCTAACCGGGGAGACTAACAAGCTAAACAGGGGAGTAACAGGCTAACAAGGGAGCTAAACAGGACTAACAGGGAAGCTAAACTGGGCAAACAGGGAAGCTAACAGGGCTAACAGGGGAGCTAGAGGGGAGACTAACAAGCTAACAGGGGAGCTAACAGGGCTAACAGGGGAGCTAGGGGGAACAAGAAAAAAAAAGGCAAACTCAACATACACCGTCTGTGCTGGCTGGGGTCGTCGATTTGGTGGGGTCGTACTGTTATGGTTTGTAACCGACCCCAATCGCACAACACAAGACAGGTATGATGGTTTGCCAAGAAACAGATATTTATTTAGAACAGGGAAAAAGGGCACTGTCCCTTTAAGGGAGAAAACACAAAACACTGGAATAACACAAGAGGGGAAGGTAAAGTGCCTTTAAGAGGCGGGCAGGAAAAGGGAACACTATGGGAAGGTAAGGGAACGCCTAAGGGAAGGTTAAGGGAACGCCTAGGGAACAGAGGAACTAGAGACTAGGAGAACTAGGGAAAGAGGACTAGGGACTAGGAGAACTAGGGATAGAGGACTAGGGACTAGGTGGAACTAGAAGGGGAGAACTTGGGACAGAGGGGACTGAGGCCCGCGGAGGCGGGCTGGGGAACCGGGAGGAACTGGGGACAGAGAACCGCGGAGGCGGGCTGGGGACAGGGAGGAACTGGGGACTGGTGGGAAAACATCTGGGCCGCTCTGCAGAACAGAGGAGAGGGTTAATATTCAAAGGGAACAAACAGAGCAGATGCAGAACAGTCCAAATAACAAAGTAACAAAGTAAATACTATCTTCGTGTGAACAAACACACAGTGGGAGATGAAATGTCCAAAATAATATCCACGAGAGAACAAAACAGAGTGGGAGATGAAATGTCCAAACTAATAACTAAGTGAGAACTAAAGGAGGCAATACGCTGGGTGAGTGACATCACAATCAAAACTCACCCAGGCGTATGCGTAATGGTGCAGGAACAGCAGCGGGACGAGGGCAAGGGGCATTACGCTGAGTGAGTGACATCACAATCAAAACTCACCCAGGCGTATGCGTAAAGGTACAGGGACAGCAGCGGGAACGGGGGCAAGAGGCATTACGCTGAGTGAGTGACATCACAATCAAAACTCACCCAGGCGTATGCGTAAAGGTACAGGGACAGCAGCGGGAACGGGGGCAAGAGGCATTACGCTGAGTGAGTGACATCACAATCAAAACTCACCCAGGCGTATGCGTAAAGGTACAGGGACAGCAGCGGGAACGGGGGCAAGAGGCATTACGCTGAGTGAGTGACATCACAATCAAAACTCACCCAGGCGTATGCGTAAAGGTACAGGGACAGCAGCGGGAACGGGGGCAAGAGGCATTACGCTGAGTGAGTGACATCACAATCAAAACTCACCCAGGCGTATGCGTAAAGGTACAGGGACAGCAGCGGGGCGAGGGCATCGCCACCGGGTGGCTGGCTGTCCGAGCCGAGGGACAGAGTGCTGGAACAGTGGCGGTGGCGAGGGTGTCGTCCACCGGGTAGCCGACTGTCGGAGCCGAGGAACAGAGTGCTGGAACAGTGGCGGTGGCGAGGGTGTCGTCCACCGGGTAGCCGCTGTCGGAGCCGAGGAACAGAGTGCGCGCCACACCTTGGTGTGCGCGTCGGAACAGTGGCGGTGGCGAGGGTGTCGTCCACCGGGTAGCCGCTGTCGGAGCCGAGGAACAGAGTGCGCGCCACACCTTGGTGTGCGCGTCGGAACAGTGGCGGTGGCGAGGGTGTCGTCCACCGGGTAGCCGCTGTCGGAGCCGAGGAACAGAGTGCGCGCTACACCTTGGTGTGCGCGTCGGAACAGTGGCGGTGGCGAGGGTGTCGTCCACCGGGTAGCCGCTGTCGGAGCCGAGGAACAGAGTGCGCGCCACACCTTGGTGTGCGCGTCGGAACCGAGAGACGCATCTGGTGCGTCTGCGTGGAGGAGTGTGCCAAGCAGGAAGGTCTGGAAGATGCGCGTCTGTGCGCTGGTACGGAGGAGCGTGCCAAGCTCGAAGGTCTGGAAGATGCGCGTCTGTGCGCTGGTACGGAGGAGCGTGCCAAGCTTGAAGGTCTGGAAGATGCGCGTCTGTGCGCTGGTACGGAGGAGCGTGCCAAGCTCGAAGGTCTGAAGTGGAACACTGGAATACCTCCCGTAGAGGATTAGAGAGCGCAGTACAGTGTCTCCCTCCAGGCAAACGGCGGCAGGTGGCGAAGGCTTGAGCGCATCTGGCGCGCTGGTCTGGAGTGGAACACTGGAATACCTCCCGTAGAGAATTAGAGAGCGCAGTACAAATGTCTCCCTCCAGGCAAACGGCGACAGGTGGCCAAAGCCCTTGAAGATGCGCGTTGCGCGCTGGTGACTGGAGAGCGTGCCAAGCCCTTGCAGATGCGCGTTGCGCGCTGGTGACTGGAGAGCGTGCCAAGCCCGAGGGTCCGGGAGATGCGCGTTGGTCTAGATGTGCGTCAGGACGAACAGCTGCGCTGGGGTCTGCAGTGGAACGCTGGGGTGCCTCCCGTGGAAGTTACAGGGAGCGCAGAACAGTCTCCTCCACAGGCTACGGCGACAGCAGACGAAGGCTGGAGCAAAACATCTCAAGGCTGGAGAAATCCATATACAGCATTGGTAGACCAGAGGATCTCCCGAAAGAGTCTAGATGTTAGAGGAAATGACTCAGCATGAATACAACACGACCCCACGCCGAAACGAGGGGAAGAGCCCTGGTATTTAAAGCCCACAGGGGAACTAATTAGCCTGCCACCACAGGTGCGAGAGGTAATTGATAATAGTCCAGGTGTGGCCACTGAGAGTAAACGAGAGTAAAGAACGAGAGGGTGGGGGCTAGAGAGAGTGAGTGAGAAGGGAATTTCTAACAGTAGGCTTTAAAGAAACAGAGAAAAGGTGGTGAGCAGCGGGCAAAACCTCACAATGGAATTGTTAAAACCTTTAACGTTCCATGAAAAAATGGCTAAAGACGACATTTATAATATGAAGTAAAATAATTCAAAAGTATATGAATCTGTACTAATAGATAACCTAAATTTGGTCTTTGTTGACGAGATGCCCAAAGTACGAACATAAGGGGGGAAAAAGGCCCATATAACCCACCCCATTTAAAAAAAAAAAGTCTGTAAGAATAATAAAAAACAGTACAAAAACAACAAAACAAGAAAAAACAAAGGTGATTGGTGCCCCTCCCACGTAGATCCTCCCCACCCTGTATATCTAACACAGGGTTGTGACATAGCTGCAAAAGGAAGCTCATCTCCTCATGTCCCAGTGGGTGGCTGTGTGCTGGTCGGTTCTCTGTGCAATTGGAGTAAACAGTATTGATTAACAGGTGTCTGAGCAACTATTCAGTTGGAACATATCTTTATGACATTTGTCAAATTGATAAAAATAATGTTAAAAAACTTTGTGTTTAACCAATTAATAAGTAGACTTAGATAGCTTAACTATGTTTTCAAGTTTCAAGTTTCTTTAATAGTTGTCATACAGAAGTACAGAATACTTTTATACAAAATGCTTCTTACTGTTACACTCCAGAGACTGTGCTAGACAAGATAAGTATGAAATAAAATAAATATTTTCCAGCGAACAAAAAAAAAAAAAAAATCATCTAAAGCATTAAAAGATTGGTCGAAATCAACAGGGGTAACTGATTTATGGCGTTCACTTAACCCCATGACCCGCAAGTACTCCTGTCGTTCGACGAGACACAACACACTATCCAGAATTGATTACGTCTTTGCATCCCCGAGAATATTTGATAAATATGAAGTGGAAATGACGCCCAATGCGCTATCAGATCACTGCTACTTAATCCTGAAAGCAACATTTGGTACACTATCTTCCCGGGCCCCAAGATGGCGTTTTTTTTAATTCTATGCTGCTTAACAACAATGAATTCATTACACAAATTAAAGAAGCTCTCACAATATTCCTACGGGATAATGCTAACTCGGTGCAAGATCCCAGAATATTATGGATGTCGGTAAAGACTATGATCAAGGATTTCTCGGATAGATTTTCCTCCATATTGCGCAAAAATCAAAACACAAAACTATCTGAAATGGAAACGCTTTACTCAACGCTTTTTAATTCTTTAAAATACAACAACTCTACTAGACTAGAAAACCAGGTTAACATTCTAAAGACAGAGATCAAAGCAATATACAGAAAAAAATCGGAATTGCAAATACGCAGCACAAGACAACAGCAGTACTTCCAAGGCTCTAAACCTAGTCACCTATTAGCCATGCGACTAAGAATTAATGCAAAATTTGCAGATATAACTGCCATTAGGAAACAACAAGCTCTAGTAACAGAACCCAAAATAATAAACGATACATTCAAAGAATTCTACTCCGATTTATATAATTCAGAAACGACCTTTGATCAAGACAAATTAGACACATATCTTAATCAAATTACTCTCCCTAAACTTACGGAGGACGACGCTAAACAGTTAGAAGTACCGATCACATTAGAAGAACTCAAGAAGGCCATATCCGGAATGAAAAACGGCAAGGCTCCGGGAATTGACGGTATCCCATCAGAAATGTACATTTCTTGCTGGGACATATTTGGACCCTTATTACTAAATATGATCTTATACTCAGTCAAAGAGGGAAGCTTCCATAAACACCAAAATATCGCACTCATTTCAGTTCTTCACAAAAAAGACAAAGACCCCACTGAGTGCGGTAGTTACCGTCCTTTAAGCCTCCTCGGAACCGATGTCAAACTGTACTCTAAGATATTAGCCATCAGATTGCAAAAGCATATGACGTCTTTAGTTCATCCGGACCAAACAGGCTTCATAAAAGGTCGCCTGATCAATGATAACATAAGGCGAATACTGCACGTACTAGATGCAGACAAAGAGGACACCACACCTAAGGCGATACTATCCCTGGATGCTATGAAAGCATTTGACAGGTTGGAATGGTCGTTTCTATGGGCAGTATTAGAAAGGATGGGGTTAGGAAAAGGATTCATTGATATGATTAAAGTACTATACAAGGACCCATCGGCCAGGATTACAACAGGCACATTCATCTCCGATATCTTTCCGGTATCACGCTCAGCCAGACAGGGTTGCCCTCTTAGTCCCGGACTATTCGATCTATCATTAGAACCTTTAGCACAATTTATAAGACAATCCCAACACATAGAACCAATAGTAATCAAGGGCACACATCATAAAATTCGTTTATATGCGGACGACGTAATATTGTTCATGCAAAACCCCAACAACACATTGCCGCATATACTCAAGTTGATAGAAAACTTTGGTGATTTATCGGGATTTAAAATAAATTGGCCTAAGTCAGCTTTTCTTCCTCTTAACACCAGTGCAAAAAAAGACACAACCCTCCCAGGTGCGATACCCATGGTCAAACATTTCAGATGCTTGGGTGTGGAAATATTTCCCACCATAAGACAAACGGTGAAGCACAATTACACAAAAATACAGAACAAAATCAAAGACGACCTGGACAGGTGGGCAAAACTTAAAAACTCAGTACAGGCAAGGGTATCAATAGTTAAGATGGATGTATTACCAAGAATCAATTTCTTCAGCTCAATGCTTCCGTTACCTCCTCCAGAGGGCTACTGAAAAGATTACAAACCTCCACATACAAATTTATTTGGAATAACAAACCACCTCGCATAAAAAGATCCACCGCACAGAGAAATAAAGCAGACGGTGGCATGGCAGTCCCAGATTTTTTACAATATTTTAAGGCCTTCACATTAAGACCATTGAAGATATGGTTTGACCCCCAGGCTTTGGTATCTTGGAGAGAATTAGAAGAAAACATGGTAGCCCCACAGAGACTGAAAGACATAGCACACACTAAACTTTCAATCAAGCATTGTGAGCGAGAATTTGGCCCAATAATTACCCATGCAATCAGAACATGGCGGGAAACACAAAAGAAATATCCTAACCCTCAAGAATGGCATAATCACACTCCCATATTCAATAACAATGCACTCTTAATGGGAAAACGACCTATAAGATTCCCTATATGGGAAGAGAAAGGCATACACTCATTAGGGGATATTTTTAATAACAAGGGCCTCTGTAGTTATGTCGAAATATGCATAAAGTTTAACCTCACCGAGTCCACATGGCTTTTTTACATACAGTTACGACTTTGTATGAGATCTCACGGTGTTCCATTACTCATACCAATTGAACACCACAGATACCACACATTTTTCTATGAAAGAGATACATTGGGAGGTTTTGTATCAGGTTTTTATTATCAATTACTAACGTCCTCGTATGAAACCCTTCAACTAGACACTGTCTGGAGGAGGGATATACCAGACCTGGAATATGACTTTGATTGGCAAGGAGCCTGGGCAAATGTCCGACTTACATCAAGGACCCCGGATCATCAACAAATCAATCTGAACTATATTCACAGGACATACTTGACTCCTATAAGGCTGTGCAAAATGGGGCTTATACAAGACTCCAAATGCTCCCAATGTACAAATGGGGACGAAGGAACATTTATGCACATGTATTGGGACTGCCCACCAGTTAAGGCATTCTGGAAAGATGTGTCCCAACAATTATCAATACTCGTATTTTGGAATATACCTGTACACCCTGCGGTATTACTATTGAATGATGTTTTTGAGTTTGCAGTGAATCCACAACTAAAAAGATTGGTTTTATCGGGTATCACAGTAGCTAAAAAACTGATCGCATCACGTTGGTTTCAACCGGAAAAAATGTGCCGAAAAGTGTGGTTTCTTACATATCTCGATGTGATATATCAAGAAATATCTACAGCAAGAATTCTGGGGCTCAATGAATCCAAAATGTCAATGTGGTTAGAAGTGGTGGAGAGAATAAAAGCTAGCTTATAATGGTAGTGTCTGGTTAGGAGTGAGGGATAATGGAGGTACTATCCAAGAGGGGGTCCGGGAGGGGGGGGGGTTGAGCTGGAGCATATGTGTGTAGGGTTTTAGAAAATAGGTATTAGGGGTATATTATATACTAACATTTATATAATTGTAATTTCGCTGGATATACACTGTATACGGTTAAAATGTTATTATAGACTATTTTTGTTTTATCCTGTTTCTGTACTTGCATATATTTTAACCACCTTTACTGAAAGTTTCATTATGCATTGTGTGTTGAGTACTGACTTTTAATAATTTTTTGTTTTGCAATAATAAAAAAAATATAAAAAAAAAAAGAAATTAAATATTATAGCATGTAAAATAGAAGTAAAATAGAGGTCACAGTGTTCAGTATAGACATATGTACAATGTTCGATGCAGAATAGAAGTAACTGAGTTACCATACAATATACAATATACTATGCAATGTACTAATATACAATACTGTATAGTGCAAAGCAGAAATGGGATGAGGTACAATTTAGGTACAATTTACAGTAAGGTGTACGAGTTGTAGTGCAAATCCTTTACCAATAAATATAAAGTGTGTTTAGGTGATCTAAAGTGTGGAGAGTGGGTGCTGCAGTGTGTTGTTTGTTTAAAGTGAGTGTGTCCGTGTGGATGTGTGTGCTGTGTGCATTTGATGGTTGTTGCATAGTGTTTATTGTTCGTTGAGCAGCCTGATGGCCTGGGGATAGAAGCTTCTTCTGAGTCTTTCTGTGCTCGCCTTGAGACTCCGGTATCGCTTGCCTGACCGCAGCAGTTCAAAGAGGCAGTTTGGGTGGCTGGAGTCCTTGATGATTCTCTTAGCCTTACCCCTGCACCGCTTGTTGTAAATGTTCTGGAGGGTGGGAAGCCCCCCTCCAATTGTGCGTTTGGCTGACCGTGTCACTCTCTGTAGTCTGCTTCGGTCTTGTGCAGTGCTATTCCCAAACCAGGAGGTGATGTTGCCAGTCAGGATGCTCTCTATTGTACATGAGTAGAAGTTCTTAAGGATCTTCTGACTGACTTGGAACTTCCTTAGGCGCCTGAGGAAGTAGAGGCGTTGTCGTGCCTTCTTCACAACACTGTCAATGTGTGTGGTCCATGTCAAGTCCTCGGATATGTGGGCTCCGAGGTACTTAAAACTGTTCACTCTCTCAACCGGTGCCCCGTCGATGCTGAGGGGGCTGTAGTCCCTGACCCCCGACCTCCTAAAGTCCACAATCATCTCCTTTGTTTTGCTGATGTTCAGGAAGAGGCTGTTCTCCTGGCACCATCCCGCCAGGACCTTGACCTCTTCCAGGTAGGCCCTCTCGTCGTTTGCAGAGATCAGGCCCACCACTACTGTGTCGTCAGCAAATTTGATGATTGTGTTGTTACTCCGCTGAGCCACACAGTCATGTGTGTGTACAGGGATTAGAGGAGGGACTCAGAACACAGCCCTGGGGGGCCCCTATGTTGAGGGTGATGGATGAGGAGGTGCAGTTGCCTGCTCTCACCACCTGGGGTCTGCCCGTCAGGAAGTCCAAGACCCACTGGCAGAGGTCATAGTTCAAGCCCAGGTCCCTGAGCTTGGCTATGAGTTTGGAGGGGACTATGGTATTGAATGCCGAGCTGTAGTCGATGAATAGCATTCTCACATAGTTCCCCTTCCTCTTGTCCAGGTGTGATGCTGCTGTGTGCAGCACATGGGCTATGGCGTCCTCCGTGGACCTGTTGGGGCGGTATGCAAATTGCAGGGGGTCCAGGTTGATGGGGAGGGAGGAGCAGATGTAGCCCTTTACTAGCTTCTCAAAGCACTTCATGGCTATGGAGGTGAGAGCTACAGGGCGGTAGTCGTTGAGGCAAGCAGGCTTGGATTTTTTAGGTACAGGGATGATAGTGGACTTCTTCAGGGGATGACAGCCTGTTCTAAGGACAGGTTAAATATGTCAGTGAATACCGGGGCCAGTTGGTTGGCACAGACTTTTAGGACCCGGCCGGGGATGCCGTCCGGTCCTGCTGCCTTCCTGATATTCACTTTTTTAAAGTTCCACCTCACCTCATGCTCTGTTACCCTGAACACTGAGTCTCCATCAGCAGACCCCCCCCCCCCCCCCATTGCCGTGGCTTGTAGGCTGGTGTTGTTATTACCAGCCTCAAACCTCGCATAGAAGGTATTGAGATAATTTGCTAAGGAGATGTCACTGTTCAGTTTGAGGGAGGTGCCTTTGTAGTCTGTCATCGTTTTGAGGCCCTGCCACATAGCTCTGGAGTCAGCCTGTTCAAACTGAAGTTCAATTTTATCCCTGTAGCGCCGTTTTGCCTCTATGACTGTCCTCCTTACGTTGTATCACGCCACCTTGTGGTCATTCATGTTGCCTGCCACCAGGCGGGCGTTGTATGCTGTGGTGCGCTCTTTCAGAGCTTCACGGACGGATTTGTCTACCCAGGGCTTTTGATTTGGGTAAACTTTAATGTCCCTCTGCACAGAGAAGCCCCGCAGAACAGCACCACCCAGAATAATCCTATGATGGACTATGCAGATGGATAGGTTAAATAAAATTAAAAATTAAAAGAATAACTGAAGAAAAAATAAATATGAAGAGCAACAGGTAAAATAAAAGGGATATTGGCCAAAAGTATGAAAATTACTTTAACATTGTTGGTATCACCATTAAATAATTAGTGTTCTTGAGTCAAAGTAAAAACAAATAAGAAACGGCAATAATAAGTAGTACTGATAATATCGCCTATAGTAGCATTTTATTTAACCATCAAAAGATGGTGAATATGAATGTGTGATATTATCTATATCATCTGTTAAGTATTATGTTAATGCAAGTGGTTATATACTAAACTATAGTAAGTTTAGTCTGAGGAGAATTTTAGTAATGGAAAACAAATAATGAAATGAGAAAAACAAGAAGAAAACAAGTAGTTAATAATAATAATAATAATACTAATAATAATAACAAAGAAGGTAGTAATATTCACATTAGACTCACTCCCCTACCTATACTAAAAAAAAACATGTAAAAAAAATTAAAAATCTTTTTTAATTTTTTTTGAAAACTCAGATGACAAAACGATTAACTGTAAAAAAATATATATATATACTATGCAAAGGAAGTAAACAAAAGAAAGGGGGAGAAAGTAGAACAACTGTTATGGTTTGTAAACAACCCCAACAGCACGACACAGACAGGTAGTTCAGAGTTAGCCAAAAACAATGGGCGTATTTATTTCACAAACAGAAATGAGCAACAATAAAGTAAATGCATTCGAGGGGAATGTCCTTTAGCCGAGTAGGGCTCTGCAGCACTGCCCAGAGCAGAGTTGGCTCTGCGGCTCTGCAGCTTAATAATAATCCACTCGTGGAGAAAAAGAAAACGGAGAATGTCATTACTAGAGAAATTAGTAGGAATTACGAGGCAGAGTCCAGTAACAAGGCAGAGTCCAGTAACAAAACAAAGCGACAATTCTTCAGTGTTAAGGAACACACAAAAACAGATGAAGGCATTGAGTCCAGGATAAAAATGAGGATATCAGTTCATCAAAAAATAGACTTCCAAAAACTCACCAGGGGCAAAGTGTAAATACGAGGCACGGGTCCACGGAGGCAGAGAGAGGAAACAGCAGCAACTTCCAAGGGCACACTGGAGAAAACACACGAGAGGCAAAAGCAGTAGCTGGTAGTGACCAAAACGACCTGACACTGAATGCTCAGCAAACCGTGTATAAGAGGGCTCCCTTCGAGCTGATTGGAAACTCCTTTCAGGTGCGTGATGGTAATTGGCACCTGGAAGCGCGCAGTACTGGGCCAGCCCTCACAACAACATAAATATTATTAAGTAACCAATATTTAACACTAAACGAAATTCATAAAATAATAATCATTAATTTCAAAGGAGTGCTCAAGGGTAGAAATAAGTTTAAAAAAAAGAGAAAGTGTGGAAAGACTATAGAAAACCTTTATATGGAGCTATGCAAGTGTGCTACCAACCTAATTATTATAAAAAACATTGAAACAAAAAAAATGCCTTGAGCCATGGTGAACAGCAGCAGGTGCGCCTGTACGTGGCTCGTTAGACCAACAGGTGTAGTCAATCCAGATTGTGTCGTCTTGCCCTCTTACAAGCTTTGATAGTTGAAGTTCAACGAGGTATCACACGGCAAAATATAAAAGTCTTTCTCAGAACAAAGAGGTTTTAATTAATTAGTAGCAAAAGCCCATCGGAATACTTATATTTGATTAATGGGAGCAGCCGGAGAGAAGCAACCAAACGTGTCACAGCATGCCACCGGAAACGGAACTTTTATTTGTATTCACTTTCTGTACTTACAGTACTGTTACATTTCTGACATACAAGATATGCAAATATACAGTCAAATATAGACTTAGTTAACACAGGTTTATTTAGCTCAAACATAGAGTATCAAAGTACGAATAGGTCAAGAGTTATGGCGGATGACTCCAGGAGTCTACAGGCCCACGTAGCCTCCATAGAGCTCCTAGAATCCAGTAAACCCTAGGCCTTTATAGGGAGAGAAGGGGATTGTGGGTAGGTTGGGCCAGGAGGGGGGAGGGGGGAGTTAGAACGGGGGGGGGGTATCGGGTGAGAGACAAAAAGTGGATAAATGGGGGAGAGCAGACAGATTGGAGAGGTGGGTTGAAAACATGACTGGGAGATGTTTGAGGGGGAGGGGATCAGTATTCCACAACACTGACTTAACCATTTCACTGCAGAAGGTTAACCCTTTACTATCACACTACTGTGATAGTATAGTAAAGGGTTAACCGTCTGTAGTGCGGCAGTGAAAGGGTTAACCTGCTGTCGCGGGGCAGTGAAAGGGTTAACCTTCTGTGTATTGTCGCAGTGAAAGTGGTAGTGCGGGCGTTGAAAGGGTTAACGACGGAACTACAGAACTAAAAAGACTACAAGGAAGCGGATGGAAAACATACTGAACGTAGAACTATTTGAACTAGACAGGGAAACAGTAGGGAATGCTGGGATGCTGTGACGCGTGTTGCTTTCTAACAGCGGAGGAGTGCAAGAATGTGACAATTTGACCATGTGACCGCGGCAGCGCGAGAGAGCGGCAGTGCGGAAATAGGCTGTCTATTGCCATTCTCTAAGACGAACGCTAACCTTAACCAGCTCCTTAACAGCGCCTAAACTTAACCGTTCTAACCTTAACCAACTCCGAAACAATGCCTAACCTTAACCTTAACCTTAACCATGCCTAACCTTAACCTTAACCATAGAAAGAATATTGCCATTCTCTAAGACAAACTCTAACCTTAACCAGCTCCTTAACAGCGCCTAAACTTAACCGTTCTAACCTTAACCAACTCCGAAAGAATGCCTAACCTTAACCTTAACCTTAACCATGCCTAACCTTAACCGGCGAAAGAATACACGTTAAAAAAAAATTGATGGGATTCGAACTTGTCAACAACGGACCGCAGGACCGCTGCGCTGCCAGGTGAGCTGAGCTTCGAATGAAAATCATGGCGGATTAGGGCTACATAATGCCGCAAGCTCTGCCGCTCCGCTCTGCGGTTGCCGCGCCTGCCGCGGGGCGTGTCGCAGCCAATCAGGGAAAACGCGGAAGCAACGGCAGCACTGCTCCGCTGTTAATAAGCAATAGGCTGCTGTGACAGAAGTAGCCTGAGAAAACTACTACTGTACTCTGGTAAAAGATGATAATAATAATAATAATAATAATAATAATAATAATAATAATAATAATAATAATAATAATAATAATAATAATAATAATAATAATAATAACAACAACAGCAACAGCAACAACAACAACAACAACAACAACAACAACAACAATAACACTTTGGTTGCCTAAGGTTAAATTAATGATATACCATAGATTGCCAGCGCTATTTGTCTATGGAGAAAGTCCCCTTCTTTGCAGGGCTATAACTTTTTAAATTCTATTGCTACATTGCCATTATTAGGGCCCATTCAAAGTCCTATATGTATTGTTCATTGTGTAGCAACGTTAAACTTTTTCATTCACATATTCATAGTAAAGTATGGTCTAATGTATAAGTATGTTTTCATCTCTTTCTGCAGCTTTCTCCAGAACGTGATATATAGCCCCAAATGCATTATATTGATGATGAAATACAGTTTGATGGCAATCAGCGCGATATAAAAAATTCCAACTAGACGTACTTCTAGAAGTTACTACACGTCATCTGATGTTAACCGGATGGGCGAGGGGGCGTTTATAATTCCGTGGGCAGCGTTATACCAATCATCTAATGTGGGTCAAATGTTGATAATATCAGTTATTATCGAAGACGGTAACGTTACACGCTGAAACTCACCCCAGTCTCCGCGCGCCGTTGGGCGATCATCGTCGAGTAGACATTTTATCATTATGGGATATATTATTACCCGGTCCATCTCCAGCTTGTATAATGGTATATACGTCCAAATCATGTTGTTTATCGAGTTATTGGCAATCGATCGCTATGTAGTGTGACGAGCTAGAGTCACGGGACATGTACCGAGTGGCCGGAAGCAATACGGACGTCTAGCAAAACCTCTACTGCGCTTCCTGTTAAGCGGTTGCGCCGATCAGCCACCAGATGGCGCTCCTGAACCGCCAGAGAGCTCAGTGGGTCCTGCTGGTGGATCTCAGGCCAGCGGAGGGACATTATGAATCCGATCGCAGATTTTTGAAATATTGATATAAGGACGCTGTACAGCGTCCCCCGGCAACTTTAGCATGGCCAGCAAAGACGTGAGAAGACGTGTCCCGGCACCCAAAGTGTTAACAATAACAATAATAATAATAATAATAATAATAATAATAATAATAATAATAATAATAATAATAATAATAATAATAATAATAATAATAATAATAATAATAATAATAATAATAATAATAATAATAATAATAATAATAATAATAATAATAATAATAATAAATAAAGTCCTGTATTCAATATTTGTATTTACTTAACTGTTAAAAAAAGTTATTCAGCTAGACATAAGATATTGTTATATATTAGCTGCTTAACATAATGTGAAATTGACGTGTACAGGTTGTGTTAAACATAGGATAGATTCTATTAGTGCAGTAAGGTGAAGAAACCAGAGCCTATTGAGACGGGAGGGAAGAATTAATATTCTGGAGGAGAGGGTGAAAAGGGAAGAAGTAAAGGTTGTGTTAGGGCAATTTATCTTGCTTTTGACAGTACAACAGTATTTAACGGAATTGTCTTTTTTCCCCTGCATAAACTGCTGTATATTTTAGATGTAATTAGATGTAAGTTGTCATGGTGCTGCTTAATTCAAAATGATCTATTATCATCCAATTAAAAAAACTGTATAATATAGCTTACCACTGCAATATGCAATTTTCTATGTATATTGGATTGAATAAAAAAAATAAAAAACGTTACCACAAAGATCCACAAGGTTATACATTAGAATATGATATACTTCCCAGGCCTACCTAGTACCCTCCCTGTGTATACATTATAATATGGTATACCTCCAGTCCTAGCTAGTACCCTGTGTATACATTATAATATGGTATACCTCCAGTCCTAGCTAGTACCCTGTGTATACATTATAATATGGTATACCTCCAGTCCAAGCTAGTACCCTGTGTATACATTATAATATGGTATACCTCCAGTCCTAGCTAGTACCCCGTGTATACATTATAATATGGTATACCTCCAGTCCTAGCTAGTACCCTGTGTATACATTATAATATGGTATACCTCCAGTCCTAGCTAGTACCCTGTGTATACATTATAATATGGTATACCTCCAGAACTAGCTACTGTAATACTGGACTTCAGGAGGTCGGGGGTCAAGGACTACAGCCCCCTCAGCATCGACGGGGCACCGGTTGAGCGAGTCAACAGCTTTAAGTACCTCGGAGCCTACATATCCGAGGACTTGACATGGACCACACACATTGACAGTGTTGTGAAGAAGGCACGACAACGCCTCTACTTCCTCAGGCGCCTAAGGAAGTTCCAAGTCAGTCAGAAGATCCTTAAGAACTTCTACTCATGTACAATAGAGAGCATCCTGACTGACAACATCACCTCCTGGTTTGGGAATAGCACTGCACAAGACCGAAGCAGACTACAAAGAGTGACACGTTCAGCCGAACGCACAATCGGAGGGGGGCTCCCCACCCTCCAGAACATTTACAACAAGCGGTGCAGGGGCAAGGCTAAGAGAATCATTAAAGACTCCAGTCACCCGAACAACTGCCTCTTTGAACTGCTGCGGTCAGGCAAGCGATACCGGAGTCTCAAGGCGAGCACAGAAAGACTCAGAAGAAGCTTCTATCCCCAGGCCATCAGGCTGCTCAACGAACAATGAACACTACACAACAACCATCAAACGCACATAGCACACACATCCACACGCACACAGTCACTTTAAACAAACACACTGTAGCACCCACTCCCCACACTTTATAGCACACACTCACTTTAAACAAACACACTGTAGCACCCACTCCCCACACTTTATATTTATTGATGAAGGATTGCACTACAACTCGTACACCTTACTGTAAATTGTACCTAAATTGTACCTCATCCCATTTCTGCTTTGCACTATATAGTATTGTACATTAGTACACTGCATAGTATTGTATATTATATGGTAACTCAGTTACGTCTATTCTGCATCGAACATTGTACATATGTCTATACTGAACACTGTGACCTCATTTTCTACTTCTAATTTACATGCTATACTATGTTATTTGATACTATCTTGTCTAGCACAGTCTCTGGAGCGTAACAGTAAGAAGCATTTTGTATGAAAGTATTCTGTACTTCTGTATGACAACTATTAAAGAAACTTGAAACTTGAAACTTGTAGTACCCTGTCTATACATTATAATATGGTATACCTCCAGTCCTAGCTAGTACCCTGTGTATACATTATAATATGGTATAACTCCAGAACTAGCTACTGTAGTACCCTGTGTATACATTAGAGTGTGGTATAACTCCAGAACTAGCTACTGTAGTACCCTGTGTATACATTAGAATATGGTATAACTCCAGAACTAGCTACTGTAGTACCCTGTGTATATATTAGAATATGGTATAACTCCAGAACTAGCTACTGTAGTACCCTGTGTATACATTAGAATATGGTATACCTCCAGTCCTAGCTTAGTACTCTGTGTATACATTAGAGTGTGGTATAACTCCAGAACTAGCTACTGTAGTACCCTGTGTATACATTAGAATACGGTATACCTCCAGCCCAGGGACATGCACAGGACTTTAGAGGGGCAGGTGCTGAAAAGGGCACTGCGAGCAAGCCTTTTTATGCTTTTTGGGGGGTTTTGGTGATCAAATATTGAATATTGAACTATAAAAATCAGTGCAGGAGCTCACTTATCCTTGAAAGACACTTTTATCACACAAAAAAATAAAAAAAAACGTATGAGGCACAAAAGGGTAGGTGCTCGAGCACCCTTTGGGCTCTATGTGTGCACGTGCCTGCTCCAGCCCTAGCTTAGTACCCTGTGTATACATTATAATATGTTATACCTCCATAACCCATGTGGTTTGACCAGGGTTTGAAGATCTCACATTATGTAACAAGCTAAACAACCTTTGATGGTGTCACAAAGGGGGCACGCACAATCAAAAATCGCTTTGGATAATCTTATTAGCTGTCCTTTTTGGAGCCAGGAACAATGCCTACCTGATG
Source organism: Notolepis coatsorum (assembly GCF_963971535.1). Classification (NCBI taxonomy): domain Eukaryota; kingdom Metazoa; phylum Chordata; class Actinopteri; order Aulopiformes; family Paralepididae; genus Notolepis; species Notolepis coatsorum. The sequence continues at coordinate 75,149,408 of NC_140165.1, forward strand.
TACTGCTCAGTTTGTAATGGTGTTGTACTCTTTATTGTGGGGTAGACAGTCAGGGAAGTGTGTGCTACAGCCACCCAAACGTCATGGTCAATACAAGGAAAGAACGAGGTGCTGGAAAATAAACTAAAAAAATTTGGTTTAGTTTAGTTTCTTTAATAAATAATTAAATAACTAGTTTCTTCGCCCCCAATTAACACGTTCGGTTCCACGTATTCAAGGAAGTCGTATAACATAGTTGAAAACGTACATAACATCATGTCACGTTTAACCCTCGAGTCAACCTTTAAAAAAAATTACACCTTTAGCCCTTTGCCGAAAACTGCGATCTCAGTAAAACATATATTTTTCATGTATTGTTCCAATTTCTTTTCATGAATATCATTATTAACTTTAGTCCTCTCCATACATATCGAATATTTATTCATTTTCAGGATTCAATTTTTTTTTTATATTAGGGTTATGGTTAGGATTAGGGGGTCAGGGTTAGGGTTACCCTAACCCTAACCCTAACCTGACAATTTCTGTCACTAGGGTGAAAGGTGTAATACATTTATGCAGTGTGCTTAATAGTGATTTTTGAAAAAAAAAGAAAACATGGATTATTGGAATGTGAGTTACTGTAAAGATGTGAGATTGAGCTACTTTCCTGGCATATACATAAAATATAGCCAATGCTATAGTATCCACACACACGTGAATAAAAGGCTATTTGCTGAGAATTGTGGCATAGGGTGACTGGAGGGTTAAGGCAATGTGTTACAGCAGGTTGTATCCTGTATGTCTCCACTGTGAAAAGGGCTTGTGTGTGTGTGTGTGTGTGTGTGCGTGCGTGCGTGCGTGCGTGCGTGCGTGCGTGCGTGCGTGCGTGTGTTTGAGAGAGGTTATAAGACAGAGTGATAGAAATAGAGAGATAGAAAAAAGACAGACAGACAGACAGACAGACATACAGACAGACAGACAGACAGACAGACAGACAGACAGACAGACAGACAGACAGCCAGACAGACAGACAGACAGACAGACAGACAGACAGACAGACAGACAGACAGACAGACAGACAGACAGACAGACAGACAGACAGACAGACAGACAGACAGACAGACAGACAGACAGATACAGTAGATAGATAGATAGATAGATAGATAGATAGATAGATAGATAGATAGATAGATAGATAGATAGATAGATAGATAGATAGATAGATAGATAGATAGATAGATAGATAGATAGATAGATAGATAGATAGATAGATAGATAGATAGACAGACAGACAGACAGACAGACAGACAGACAGACAGACAGACAGACAGACAGACAGACAGACAGACATACATACATACATACATACATATATATATATATATTAGTGCTGTCAAACGATTAAAATATTTAACTCGATTAATCGCATGATTGTCCATAGTTAACTCGCGATTAATCGCAAATTAATCGCATTTTTTTTTTTTTTTTTTTTTTTACCTTAAACAGATCTTTTTCAAGTTCCAAGTTTTAATACTCTTATCAACATGCGAGTCAACAAATGCTTGCTTTGTGCAGCCATTTAACACAAAAGGATGACCCTCATGCATTGCAAATTTGCATCAAATTCAAAACAGAGTGATGCACAAAATAACTTAAAAGAAAATAATAATTTAAAACAATGAATAAAGTGTGCATGAAATAATAGGGGAAAGAAAACGTTAGGAACTTGTTACATTCACACACACAAGGGCTGATTAATCACACACCCCCCTCTCTCCCTCACACACACACTCTCCCAGCTCTTTTTCTCTTTTGCCCCTTCCTCATCTCTCTCACCCCCCTCTCTCTCTATATCTCACACACACACACACACACACACACACACACACACACACACACACACACACACACACACACACACACACACACACACACACACACACACACACACACACACACTTCAGAAACAAACATAGTATCAATGAGAGCATCAATAATACACCTGAGTGAAGTCTAGTAAAACAATTTTTTTTTTTTTTTTTTTTTTTTTAGTTAATCTTGAGTTAAAAAAACTAGTGGCATTAATAGAATCGGGAGTTAACGCGATATTAACGCGATATATTTGACAGCCTTAATATATATATATATATATATATATATATATATATATATATATATATATATATATATATATATATATTAAGGCTGTCAAATATGTAAGGGATAATGTATAGCTACGAGGTCATTGTCGCAAAATAATTGACCGACACGTAGTTTAAAATACCGAGCCGCCTCGGCGAGGTGTTTTAAACGTCAGTGAAGGTCAATTATTTTGCGATGATGACCGAGTAAAGCTATACATTATCCCGCTTATTACATGGCTAACTTACTAACAATATACCTAATTCATTTGACAAATCGCAGTTCTGTGGCTCTGTCAGCCCAAATAAAGTGATTATTATTATCGCGGGCAGCCTCTGTTCTGGCTCCGCTGTAATCGTCACACACACTCCGCTGTCAGTGCAGCCGCGGCAGGTGTGTCTGATTTGCTGCACTGATGTGGGCTTGATTGCGAACAGCTGCGCACATCGGTCATTATTGTCCCACAGCGGTCATTATTGTGTAATAATGACCGCTGTCGGGGGGCTATTGACCAATCACAAGCAAGCATTTAGACGAATGTGAAAACGCCATGTAATAAATCACGTTAATATCGCGTTAACTCCCGATTCTATTAATGCCACTAATTTTTTTAACTCAAGATTAACTAAAACATTTTTTTTTTTTTTTTTTTTTTTACTAGACTTCACTCAGGTGTATTATTGATGCTCTCATTGATACTATGTTTGTTTCTGAAGTGTGTGTGTGTGTGTGTGTGTGTGTGTGTGTGTGTGTGTGTGTGTGTGTGTGTGTGTGTGTGTGTGTGTGTGTGTGTGTGTGTGTGTGTGTGTGTGTGTGTGTGTGTGTGTGTGTGTGTGTGTGTGTGAGATATAGAGAGAGAGGGGGGTGAGAGAGATGAGGAAGGGGCAAAAGAGAAAAAGAGCTGGGAGAGTGTGTGTGTGAGGGAGAGAGGGGGGTGTGTGATTAATCAGCCCTTGTGTGTGTGAATGTAACAAGTTCCTAACGTTTTCTTTCCCCTATTATTTCATGCACACTTTATTCATTGTTTTAAATTATTATTTTCTTTTAAGTTATTTTGTGCATCACTCTGTTTTGAATTTGATGCAAATTTGCAATGCATGAGGGTCATCCTTTTGTGTTAAATGGCTGCACAAAGCAAGCATTTGTTGACTCGCATGTTGATAAGAGTATTAAAACTTGGAACTTGAAAACGATCTGTTTAAGGTAAAAAAAAATGCAATTAATTTGCGATTAATCGCGAGTTAACTATGGACAATCATGCGATTAATCGAGTTAAATATTTTAATCGTTTGACAGCACTAATATGATGATAGAGAGAGAGAGAGAGAGAGAGAGAGAGAGAGAGAGAGAGAGAGAGAGAGAGAGAGAGAGAGAGAGAGAGAGAGAGAGAGAGAGAGAGAGAGAGAGAGAGAGAGCACACCCCTAGGCATGTGTTCTTCATGCACAGTTTGGCCCTCGGCGCTATCCGTAGTCTCCGCACTTGACCGTATAAGTCCGCCGGGAGACAAACCTGAGGCCTCCACACTACTGAGATCAATCTCCGCTTCCATTAACCTTTAATTGGGACCTCTCCTTACTGTGGGTCCACTGAGACCACTTATCGCCCTGTCTTAACACCAAAAGACGCTTCTTAACTCCGTATTCTGCCCTTTTGAATTCCTATAAGTCACCAAGGGTGCCCTATAAGCCAATTGTCAATCATTTGTCTCCGCAATCACACTGTAAGGTGTCACCACTTGGGACCTGCCGGCTTGTCCTATCGCCACGGCAGGTTGGACATGATGTTGAGGGTGTCCCCATGTGGAACCCTCCCCCGTACCCCTTCCTCCTCGAGACTGTACACCTATCAGTCGAACAGGAGGAGGCATTCCTCGTATTCTGCTCTTTAAAAAACCTTTCCTGGAGTTTTTCTTTTTTTAAGTTTCCCTTCTTCACCTGGTTTGTAGAGTGTAGTAATTACCTTAGGACAAAGTAGACGGTCCAACCCGAGAAATAAGTGTAGAGTAAAGTGGCAAAACGGAAATTACAGTGAACTTTTCTCAAAATCTGAAAATGTACTAAAGTACTAAAAAACCTAGTGATTTTTTTGTCATAGAGAATCCAGAGAAATAAAAGAAATAAAAAAATTACATACAGAAGTAATTTGCTTGCAGGAAGCTGGAATCGGCTGGAAAAGGTAGTTTTTTCGAAATTCCAATGCTCATTGAAAGCTCTGGATGCCCTCTCCTCATATGACTACATTCGGCGACGCGCCGCTAATTCAAAATGTCGCATACTCGCTAACACATTCCATAAACTAAAATCTCACTAATAACACTTTACCCTATTGGTAAACAAACAGGTTAAAATCATTGGTAAACAAATGTAGTGCTGAAAAGGTTTAAAAGGTTAAGTCACAGCCGGCTATGACCCAAGTGCAAGACCTGGGGGTCCGTATCCACCGAGCCTCTCAAAGAGTACTGATCTAGGATCAGCTTCCATCCGTTGGTTTGAATAAGGTCTCAACGACGAGTGTCACGACTACATGTCGGGGCTGCCGCTCTGAGAAGCGTAGTGAGTAAGAGACAGTGGTATGTCCCTTTGTGTGAAGCTGAAAAAAAAACGCCAACGCAAATGTCAATTGAAGTTTATTCGCGTGTAGGCCTTAATCACAGTTACATGTCTCAAAGGGTTTTTATACTCCCGCGTTACATCGGCACCCGACTCTGACCTTCAGCGAAGATAAGGAGAAACTACTGTAATAGGAAAACTAAACCTCGGGGGGATTCATTGCCATGGCAACCGTTATGTGACAAGTGAATTGCCCATCAGGGATGGTAGATTAATGAAAGAAAAGTCACAAGGGCCCACAGCGATAGGAGTTAACGCTCTCAACCTGAAAAAGTATGAAATCGTACGAAAGTATGACAAGAATATCATCTTGACGAATACTAATTGTAACAACGGCGATTTAATTGAATGCCAAACCTTTATTTAAACTTGAAAGGTTTAAGGTTTCCCTCATTTACACGTCACGTCGAGTGCACAACGAGAAATAAGCCAAAAGAAAAAAGCACATAGAATCACACGGCTTATAAAAACATAAAGAGACGACGAGACGAGGAGAAGAGCGAGGATAACAAATAAATTAAAACACAATTTACATTGAGGGCGGCTGGGTGGCGCAGCGGTCTAAGCACTCGTCACCGACGTGTGAGACACCGGTATCGAATCCGGCTGTCAGCGTTGCCTCCGGCTTGGGCCGGCCGTCATACTGACTCAATTGGCAGAGTCAGCGGGAGGGGAGTCGATGGGTGGTAATCTGGTCGTTGTAAACAGCGACTCCTACAGGTCAGTCAGGGCGCCTGCACAGCAAGGACAGGAGATGTCGAGGGTAGTGTGAGCCTCCCACACGTTACACCTCGCCAATGAGAGTCCGCGCTGGCAGGTGAAAAGAAGTGGCTGGCTCACTCCGCATGTATCGGAGGGGACATGCGATAGATTCTTCAACCCTCCCTACGACCGACCAGTGGGGGGCACATGCGAGCAACGATCAAGACAGGGGAGGGGGGAATTGGCACGACTAAATTGGGATGGGAGAAAACCTGAAAAAGAAGGAGAAAAAGTGCATAAAAAAAACACACACACAATTAACATTGGAAACACACTACGAAGCGACTGAGGAAACACATTAACATTAGCGGATAAATATACGTACTGTAACATGACGGCGCTCCACAAAACAGATGGCTTTTGCCCCGGGTTCCGCCGAGCTCGGCGATAATTAAATGCTGGATTAAAGGCAATAGAGGCGAAGTGTGAATTGATCACGCCTCCATTCATCCCCCGGGCCGTATCGGCATGTTCATAGCCAGGTCAACGCTGTAAAGAAAAAGCACAAAGCACAATAAATCACTAGGGTGTTACAGTTACAGTACATTCAAAATCAGATATTCACCGTTTGAGAAATTATAAATAGCTTCGCTAAACGATGCCGGCCCAGGAAGAACAGTCTTATCGATTATCACTGAGGGCCGTAGCTGTAAGGGAGATCTTTAGGCCGTGTTGGAGGATGCGATCATCCGTGTGTTATTC